>NW_022589718.1:1049677-1268308 GCF_004348235.1 Phoca vitulina | reverse complement strand
TTTCAACTTTTTGAGGAACCTCCATACTGTTTTCCAGAGTGGCTGCACCAGCTTGCATTCCCACCAACAGTGTAGGAGGGTTCCCCTTTCTCCGCATCCCCGCCAACATCTGTCATTTCCTGACTTGTTAATTTTAGCCATTCTGACTGGTGTGAGGTGGTATCTCATTGAGGTTTTGATTTGGATTTCCCTGATGCCGAGCGATATTGAACACTTTTTCATGTGTCTGTTGGCCATTTGGATGTCTTCTTTGGAGAAATGTCTGTTCATGTCTTCTGCCCATTTCTTGATTGGATTCTTTGTTCTTTTGGTGTTGAGTTTGATGAGTTCTTTATAGATTTTGGATACTAGCCCTTTATCTGATATGTCATTTGCAAATATCTTCTCCCATTCTGTCACTGAAAGGCCAATTTCTAACCTATTCTTTAAGGTCACTATAATACAATACAAGCTAACAAAAGAATTTCACTTATATTCTGGAATAATTTATGTTGCTGTGCATTGTCAGACAACCATTCAGGAATGTATATGGTCCATAAGGACTCCATGGTGAGAGATGCTTAGAGAACATACTGAGAAGGGAGAATATGAAGAAGGGATAACTCTGTCCTGCAAGGAAAAAGTGATTTCACGCAGTAGGAAGAAGACAGTGACAGGCAGAGAAAAGGGAGCATCACTGTAGAGAAATGGAGCTGATACTTCTTGTTCCCCTTGGCTAAAAGGATAAAGTTTGAGCGGGAAGCCAGGCTTAGACAAATGTCACCCTGACCCATAGTTTCTGGATGGCCCACAGTTGATGCCCATAACCACACCCCGTGAACATCGCCCAAACTTCTTTAGGGACCAGTAGAAGACTTCAACTGATTAGGGTTTGGGAAGCATAGGGAACTAGGGGTTTCATGCAGGCTAGTTTTTATTTATTACATTCCTTTTCAGTAACTCTGTATCAAGAGTACTTATCCTCCATTCCAGATGTTCCCAAGAATGATTGGGTAGGATGAAGGAACAATGTTCATGAAAGGACCGACCTGCGAGAATTTATGTTGCTGGGCACTACCAGAGGATATTCTCAGGGCTTATTTCTAAATGATTTGGTGGCACGTTTTGTTATAACAGAAAATTCTAGTTGGCTTTATGACCAACTCTTAATTCTTAATGATACTCTCCTTATTTGAGTGGAGAGTGATGTGGCATAGTTGTTCTCACAGTTCTGTTGAGGTTCATGTTCACAAATTTCTGAACATTCAACAGAGGTCAAGGTCTATTGTTAGAGGTCTATTGTTAGAAAGGATAACATCTAAAAATTTGTGTGTGGTCAGTAGCTTCCACAAAAATTGATTGTTGTAGCAGGAATAAGATAGACATGTGAGCATTTCGTTTCCATTTTTGCGAAGGGAAAAAAAAAAAGAAAACCCTAATATTGAGAAACAACCCCCAGGCATATGTTAAAGCTATGTTTAACTCGTTTATCAAAATACACTTAAAGAAATATTTTTAATATATTTAAAGAAATATATTTAATATATTAATATCACTGAATACAGAAATTGGGTAAAATACTAAAAAGTAAGTATTATACTCTACTGAGTTTATCCACATATATTTGTGTAATTGAATTAAATATTTAAAACATATTGAGCCTTTCCTGGTTTCCTTGTAAATTTTTTTTCCCGTTGTATTAAGTGAAGAGAAAAGTACCATAGTGATTTGATCCGATACTATGGCAACTATATGTCCTGAATTTTTCTGGGATATTTAAATTTCAAACTATCACCTCCATAGCTATACTTCCAATTGATATACTGTGTGTCTTGCTTATTCACTTTTTTGTATTTTGTTATGTTGTTATAGAAAAATGGGGTTGCCGTATCTATTCCTAACCAACTCATCTCAGAATCTTCCACTCTTGGCTGCCTGGAGACTTTGGGGAAGAAAAGTGTATTATTGTAGTTTAGTCTGATAATTTGACTCATTTACTTCTTCAAAAATATTTTCTTTATATTGTTTTACTACCTTACCTATTTAATAGACTCATTTCATTCATCTGGAAACATTTATTGAATGTCTATTATGTTGGAAGCCCTGTACTAGGCATTGGAGGGGAGTAACAAGGCAAAGCCTTTGCAGTCAGCACACTTGCCACCCACTAACTCAATTGGCACAATCAAGGATGGCATTTTATACTTTCTCAGCATGAGTTGTTATCAAAGGAAAAAAAGGTCGTAGGCAGAGAACTGGTTTTCCAGGTTTAGTCTGTGAGACAGTTCTCACAATCTCATTTTCTAGAAAAGTCTTACCTGTGAATTTAAATCTTCAATTAAATATTAATTTTTCTATAGAAATTTTTTTTGAGATTTCATTCATTTCCTCTCTGATCAACAAAGAGGATATCCTACATCCTGCTAAAGCAGAGGATATATCAAATATGGTGGCCATTTAACTACTGTGAACAGGTCTCCCTGAGCAGGGGATACTTGGCCTTTGGTCAGTCAAGTCCAGAAATATGACCTTAACTATTTCATTGGAAAACAATGTATTTTTAGCTTCAGGGCTGATATGGGAGTGGCCTTGCTGTGCTTCATTCCTACCCCCCCCCCCCCGGCCCCCACCGGAATCCCTGTGCAGGTGTGGCTCCGTTCTCATCTAGGAACTGAGTTATTGAAAATAGGAAGCACCTGGAAGAATGAGCTGGTTTCTCCCATGGTTCCCCCTGCTTGTCTTTGAAAGCTTCTCTTTTTGAAAGGAAAGAGGCCTGAAGGCCCTTCTACAAATTATAATCTATTTCTTTGCTGTCTTCTCAGTGGGATTTTCTTATTTCTTAGATATACAGCCTCCATTTGGAGGATGTGGTTGTGTGTCCGTAGTGTTCCAACAGGATAGATCAGACCTACCCTATAGTCAGTCAAAATTCTATGCCAGAAATGTTTGCCCTTTTAGCTGCTTTAAACTTTTATCAATCTACCCCTGGTATTCTCCCAGCATAGCTACGGGGCCATATTCCATATTTTACTAGAAATGTGATGAAATATTTGGGTAAGCTAGTTTCATCTAGGATCTGTAACATCAGAGTGGTTAAAAAAAGAAACTCATTCAAGCAGGTGCATGTTTGTTTGGGGTCAGCTTTGGTGTAGTTTTATGTATTTCAAAAAGTAGGAAAAAAACCAGTTTTCTTCTTTCTTCTTTCAGAGCTATAGTTTTTTTTTTCTTCACTACTGGAGAAAAAATTTTAAATTTTGTATTCTTACTATTCAAAACATCTGAGTTTTTATGTTTAGGTTCAGTATTTCAATAATAAAACCTACTCAGTGGTAATTTGTTCCCAATATCTTTTAAACTATTTTTAAAAAGTAGTGGAGATGAATCCTATTAAATTATATTTTTCTTAAGATTGAATTAGAGAATAAAATCTTAATCTTCCTGGTGGGAATACATATCTCAGCTGTCTGCCTTGCTTTCTTTTGTTGCTTCTGGCAAGGAGCAGATTTATTATTCAGATTCTGTCTAAATCTGTAGTTTGACAGCTATGTCCTTGTGGTCACCAAAATATTCTTTTTCCATAAACTAAATAGCCGCAAACAACCTATAAAAAGTTACAGTCATGTCTCCATAGTAGAAAACCCATTACATTAGCAGCATCAGGTTATAATGTAGGCTGCATTTAATGATGGAAATCTACTTTTTCCATTAGAAAAATTAACAAACACAAAATATTTACACAGTAAAAGCTAATATTTTGTTTTAAGCCTTGTTTTGGGGGTACCCAAGACCTTCCACACATTTAGAGATTCACTGGAAGGACTCAGAGGATCAGATAGCCCCATTATGCCTAAGATGAATTCCAGTGACACAGCCAGATGTAAGGGGGAAAGACATCAGTGGAGTCTGGAGGAATCCTGTGCTCTCTCCATGAAGAGCCATCTCCATGGAGTGCATGCACCCTTCCTAATATGGCAAAACGCAGCCATCCGTTTGCACTTTTTCTGTGCAGAGAAGCCCAGTTGAGATTCAGAGTTTAGGGTTTTTATTGGGGTCATGTAGGCATTCTCTGCCTAACAACACCTACTAAAATTCCAGGCTCTCCGAAAGAAAGCAGGTTTTCACCATCAATCACATGGTTTGTACAAACAGCTTAGGCACAGCAGAACAACCTTATCAGCTAAGGAACTCTTCATGTCAATGTAGGGAACTTTTTGTAAGCTGAATTCTCGGACGCCAGCCAAGGGCCAACCTTGCAAATTGGCCTTTCCAAGGACAGCAGCCTCAGACCTGCTGTATTAATGCTTCCCACCCAGGCCTGCATTTTGGTTTGTAAACAGTTTGCAAAAATACACTGAGCTTTAAGTGATACGTAGTGATGGAGGAAGGCAGTGACATTGTTTCTCCTAACTGTTGTCAAGATCAGACTTTGCATTTGATAAAGGTATCCGGAGAAAATGATGATTCTCTGTGTAATACACTTCTAGTTCTAGAAACCCCATGAGCCTAATATTTTTAAAATTACAATTCGGTCATAATCTGGGTTACATTTTGCATATTCAGGTGACTGCTTCTGAATTTCTTGGATTTGGGCATCATGCAGTTGAAATTGGTTTTATTGCCAGTAGCTTAGCCTACGCTATGCTGCTTACTTATTGCTGAGCTCTCCCACCTGTGGGGGATATTCTTGGAGTAGCTCTTACCTGTCTGATCTTCCACTGTTGGAAGTATGAAAATGAAATTGGATTTATCAGGAAACAGGATTGGAATCTAGGGAATCATTACTTTTATAAAATTAACCCAACAGTTTTGGAGCCATTTAGGCAACTAAAACAATTTAGAAATTATGTTTTTCTTCTTTTGTTTTGTTTTGTTGAATAACAGCTATTCTTAAAAATCAAATGAACTAAGAGGTTTTGGTTAGGGAAATAAATAAAAATGACGGAGTGGTGAAGCAGCAGCTAGGCACAAGTGGCTGCCTGTTTGTGTTCATACCAGGAAACAGGAGTGTGTTTTCCTCCCCCGCATACTCTTACACCGCCCCCCCCCCCCACAGAGATTAATCATCATCCCTTGTCTCTGTAACTCCATTAGGATTTCACAAGGTGTCATTCAGAGCCTGAGGAGGTTGAAGAGAGGGAGGGCAGCAAGCTTGTGGAGGAAAGGGGAAAATAGGCTGGGAGATCTGGGCCCAGGGATACTGTCAGATGGACCATGCCATTGAGCCTGCTGTTGAAAATATTCAATGATCCCTTTGCCACGAATACAGTTTTAATCTTCTGTGAAATGAACATACTTCTCTTCTTCGTTTGGCTTAAGTGACACAGCTCTCATTTTATTGACAGTGTTTTCTTTATAGGGAATTTAAATGGTTTTCCTTTGGACTTATCTAATAGGCATCAGTGAACAGTAACACTGTGTGTGTGTGTGTGTGTGCGCGCACACACACACGTGTTCACACGCGTGTATCCTTGTGCTTTCTCTCTTCTTTCTTGGGTACTTGGAATAAAATTCTTGTCAAAACCAAGTGGCTCACAGAAGGGAACATTCAGAAAACACTTTCTTGTCATTTAAATACTCCTTTTCCTTCCATCAAAAACTAGACAATCTCTGGATAGGAAATATGTTCCATAATAAAATCTGCCCATGCCAGTTTCCTCTTCTTTTGTATAAGCACATTTTGTCTCCATTCCAGTATTTGCTGATAACCGAAGACCTTTTCTGTCAAATGCTATGAGATTCAAGTGAGAACTGCCAAAAGCATTATTTGACAGGATCCTAAAGGGACTTCATTTAAAAGTGGCCCTCCATGCTTCCATCCAGTCCAGACATTCATTTTAAGGAATAGGAATATGAAAACATTGAAGAGTTATATTTATTTTCTATTACAAAAATACATTTTTATTAAAATAAACATTGAAAATCTGTATGAGCCAAATTAACAACAGCAAAAATTTTTTATTACTCTATACCCAGAGAAAATATGTGTGGCCTTGCCAATGTACTGATGCATGGCATGACTTACAGTGGGGGCAACAATGAATGAGACTGAGTTCTTTCTTTAGTGGCCTGCAGTCTGGGGACAGGGTGGGGGTGGGAGAGTTGAGTGAACAGGCAATTGCAGCACAGTGTGAGGGGGGTCCCACAAAACTTCCTGGAAATTGGCATGGAAGCTGATGAAGAATGCATAGGGATTATTCTGGCAGAGGTGGTAGGAGGTGAGGAAAGACTTCCCAGGCAAAGGAAACAGGATGAACAGAGCTCTCCAGGTGAGGGTAAAATGTGACACATTGAGAAATCTGCGACATAAATCAGTATGGCTGAAGCACAGAATCTAGGAAGTAAGGGCTGAGAGTTGAGGCAGGAGAGGTTAGTGGAGGGAGATCAGTCACAAAAAAGCTGGCCCACCATGTTATAAAGTTTGAAAATGTTCATTTTGATGTTTTTTTCCCGTTCAGTCTCTTACTTATATGTAATGGTCTCTCCTTAGTTGTAATCACAGTGCAAAACATTTATTCACTAATGGATATTTATAAGGATTTACTATGGCCAGAAGCTTTGAACTCAAGTTTCGTCATTTTTGTATCTGCACAGTGAGCCAGTGTGGGGGGAACCCTGGGAGCAAGGGGAGAGGGGTAGAAGACCTACCTTATCATCTTGAACCACGTGATATAATAGCATAAATGCTTTTATCCTTCTTGCCACCCAGCCTTTCCAACAACCATTTTAAGCATCTATACAGTAACCCAACAGATGGAAGGACCATAATTAACTGGATAGGACATGAATTTTGGGTTGCATATTTAGGTTGTTAGACTATTTTGGTAGCAAGAACAAACTCCCAAATATCATGTGAGGCTGGGATAGTGTTTTTTTTTAATTTTTAATTTATTTATTTAAATTTTTAAGCCCCATTGTGGGGCTTGAACTCACGACCCTGAGATCAAGAGCTGAGCTGAGATCAAGAGTCTGACACTTAACCAACTGAGCCACCCAGGCGCCTCCAGGCTGGGATAGTTTAAAGAAACACATGAAGGAGGCACAAATCTCATGGGAACCAAAAATGTCCATTTCTCAGGATCTATGACAATTGTAGAGATGCTGTCTTATTACCCGCTTAGCATCAGGAATTTGTGATCTTTAACCTATTGTTTTGTGGCTCTGCTACTCCTTCTGTGTCTATCTCTGTGTCACTTCCACTAACCAGTTGACAAATTCACTATTTCTTCATTCAAGAGGGAGGAGGCTGATGCGCCCAGCTACTTACAACTCCTCTTGACACACCTTCTTTCTAGACTATGTCCTAGATGTCTCTTCTTTTCTTCTCCTACCCTTCATGACCATCTCGCTGGTCATCTGTGTTCAACAGCCCAAGACTATGCCCTCAGCAGGGGATGCGGGAAGGGAATCACATCATAGAATGGGTCGGGGGCAATCACAGTCACCATGGCTAACATTTCCAATATCAGTCATTTCAACATTTTTCTTAAGGAAAAATACTGCTGTTACATATCACTATGCATGGTTCAGGTATGGCTAGTGCAGGACTACCACCTCCTTTAATCTGGAAAACATATATTTCTCAGGACAGTCTTGGTTCCATTACATCCCTTGACATTTTGTAAGAGGATGTTTGTCTACTTAATAGGCCTCCTGATTTTCATGATTTATGGAAGGCTTGGTCTAAATTTTCTCTCTTCCTTCCAGTCAAGAAGTACTTATTCAATGCCTTCTAAATGCCAGGCTCTGTTTTAAGCACTAAGATTACAACAGAGAATAAGACACTGAATATCCCTATTCTAATGGATTTAACTTTCTTATGGGGGAAGGCAGAGAGTAAAGAAGAAAATTAATGATGAGATCGTTTCAGATAGTTTCTTCTTGGAAGAAAATGAAACAGATGTCTGAGAGACTGCCTGGGGGTCAAGTACTACTTTCTGGTGTATTCCCAGCACAGGGTCTTTAAAGAGAAATGTCTCAGCTGAGACCTGACAGATGCGAGCCAGGAGGGGTGGAGGTCTCAGGAAGAGCATTCCAGGCAGAGAATATAAATGTGTACAAGGCTGAATGCGCAAGGTTGGTGGGTCCATAGAAGAGATGGTGAGTCAGTGTGGGGGCATCATGGGAGCAAGGGAACAGGGTAGAGACCTACTTTACTACTTTATAACCCCTACCCAAGTGTACGCAGAGAGTATTATATAAATGCCGCCATTTCCACCGATCTTCTCACAGTTACCTCTAACTTGCCCTGCCCACAGAACAACTTGTTGGTTTTCCTCTTAGCCTATACCTCTTCCAAGTCTCCTTCAGCTCAGGAAATTAAACCATCCCATGGCTCATGTTACCCTAACACCTTCTTCTCACTTACCCATCTAAATTGCCCAGTCTTTCAATCCTACATCCAACAGAAAGCTCAAGTTCATTCATTTCTGCCCATGTCCATTACCCTCGTCCTCATTCAGACCACAGTAATCTTTTGCCTAGATCAATGCCTTGGCTTCTTGGGTGATTTCCCACCATGGGAGAATGTCTGTCCCATTTTCTAATTAGATTGTGTTTTTTTTACTGTTGAGTTTTGAGAGTTCTTTATATATTCTAGATACTAGTTCTTTGTTGGATATGTTGTTTGTAAATATTTCCCCCAGTATGTAGCTTATCAATGTCTTTTGTAGAGCAAAATGTTTTAATTTTGATGAAGTCCAGTTTATGAATTTTTCCTCTTATGCTTTCAATGTCAAGTCAAAGAACCCTGTCTAGTTTTTAGATCCCAAAGATTTTCTCCTATATTATTTTCTAAAAGCTTTCTAGTTTAATATCTTACATTTAAATCTGTCACCCATTTTGAGTTAATTTTTTTTGTATAAGGTATCAGACTTAGGTTGAGATTCTTTTTGGAAGGGGAGGGGGCTATTGATGTTCAATTGCTGCAGCATCATTTGTTGAAAAGCTATTTATTTTTCATTGAATTACTTTTGCACTTTTATGAAGTCATTCAGGCATATCAGTTGGATCTGTTTCAGGTTCACTGTTCTGTTTCATTCGTCTGTGTGTCTGGGCCTCTGCCAGTAACACACATTGTGATTAATCTGGCTATATGATAATTCTTGAAATGCATAGACGGATTCCTCCCATTTTATTCTTTTTCAAATTATTTTAGCTACTCTAGTTCCTTTGTCTTCTCATATAAATTTGGAATAATCTAGACTATATGCATAAAACAATTTCATTGGCATTTTTGTAGGCATTGCATTAAATCTATATATCAATCAGAGGAGAATTTATATTTTTCCTATGTTGAGTCTTCCAATCCATGAATATGTTTTCCAACCCATGAATCCATTTACAGTTGACCCTTGAACAATGCAGGAGTTAGGGGCACCGATCCCCTGCACAGTCAAAAATTTGAGTATGACTTTTGGCTCCCCTAAAACTTTATTAATAACTTGCTGTTCACTGGAAGTCTTTATAACATAAACAGTCTATTCACACAAATCTTACATGTTATATGTACATATCCTGATTTCTTACAATAAAAGAAGTTAGAGAAAAGAAAATGTCATTAAGAAAATCACAAGGAAGAGAAAATACATTTACAGTACTGTACTGTGATTATTGGAAAAAATCCTCATGTAAATGGACCTGCATAGTTCAAACCCGTGTTGTTCAAGGATCTGCTGTATTTAGATATTTGAATTCTTTTACTGGCATTTTGTAGTTTTCAGCATGCAGGTCATGTTTTGTTAGATTTACATCCAAGTATTTCAGCTTTTTGCGTGATTGTAAATGCTGTTGTATTTTTAATTTCAGTGTCCACATGTTCATTAGTAGTATGTGGATACAATTTGGTTTTGTATTTTCCATATAGATAATCATGTCATCTGCAAATATGGGCAGTTTTGTTTCTTCATTTCCAATCTATATGCCTTTCATTTCATTTCCTTGACTATTACACTAGCTAGAACTTCCATTACTAGATCTAATACAAGTTGTGAAAATAGACATCCTTGCTTTATTCCCAGTTCAGTGTTTCATCATTCAGTATGATGTTAGTTGTAGGTTTTTTGTGGATACTCTTTATCAAGTTGAGGAAGTTCCCTGTATTCTTTTTTTTTTTTTTTTTAAGATTTTATTATTTATTTGAGAGGGAGAGAGAGGGAGAGAGAGGGAGAGAGCGAGCATGCAGGAACAGGGGGAAGGAGAACCAGAGTCCCCGCCGAGCAGGGAGCCAGATGCGGACTGGATCCCAGGATGCCAGGATCATGACCTGAGTGGAAGGCAGATGCTTAACCGACTGAGCCGCCCAGGTGCCCCGAAGTTCCCTGTATTCTTAGTTTCCTGAGAGGTTTTTTGTGTTTGTTTGTTGGTTTGTTTCCTGAGAGTTTTTATCATGAATGCGTGTTGAATTTTGTCAAATGCTTTTTCGCATCAATTGATGTGATCATGTGATTTTCCTTCTATAGCCTGTTAATATGGTGTATTACATTAGATTAGATACATGAGTTCAACTTGCCATACTACAATTGGAATCCTGTTTAGTTTTTAAATTTCCAGAAATTGAATTGGAACATTATGTTTACCTCATTCATAAGATACAAAATCTTATTTTGTACTTGTTAATGTGGGTTTATTGTTTAAATGACTAGAAATGTTTAAAATATTATTGTTGTTATTAATGGACATTTAATTGAACTAGTGATTTTGAGAATGAGTATATATGCTTTCTAAACGTTTGAATCAGGAGAATTCAGTTGATGAATTTTCCATTACAAGGAGGTCTGCTTTAAGGAGTAATCCACCTTTATCCCATTTTGCTGCTTTCATTGGAACAGAAATTGTAATATTAAGTTATCTCAGACCATCGGTTCTGGAAATAGTTTAAGGAGCAGCTTGGATGATGCAATCTTCTTTGAGGTGCTAGGAGAATAACCTTAAAAATTTTTTTTGTAGGCTCTTAGAGAACTGGAAAGCTTCACTAATAATTTCATAAAATTAAACATGGGAGAGACTATTTCCTTTATAATTGATTGTATGATGTAGTCATCTACTGATGACTTGGAAATAGGTTTAAAATGTTAAATATATTAGAAACCAATCTCTTTACACTTTCCTTTCCTTACCACAGATGGCTTGATACATTTGCTATCCTTCTTTCTAAACAGTCCTCTGGTCCTCCCTGCTAACTCTGCTCACTTACTTTAACCTGGCAACATCTTTTGGCCATGTCAGCCACCATCTATATTTTGGCAGCTTTCTGGGACTTGAAGTTTCTTTTCTGGGGAAATATTGTGAAGTGCAATGGATATACAAAAAATCTATTGTTATAATCACCACAGGTCTTTGGGTTACAAACTCCCGACTTGAAGAGGAAAAATTATTCCAACTGCAAGATTAGTTCTAATAAACTGCCTATTATTATTGATTTCTTCCAGGCATTTTTTATACCCCTTTAAACTGTCATTTTCTCCGCATTTTAGGTATGTGCGAGTGAGTTTAGGTCACTTGGGGCTTTTCCATTTGTGATTCAATATTCTATTCCTTCTGCCTTTAGTTCTGCCAAGAAATAGTTCTTGGTAGATTTCATTTAGTCTTTGGCCCCTGGCTTAATGGCTTCTGCAGGGTCTTGATCGGTGTGTTTTCCACTAACACACCACAATGTATGGCAATGTGAGGGATCAGCATTGGGTTCCTCTGGAATTTGCTTCTTTAGTATATAACTACTCTTATGCAGCTGAATATTATATACAACCATGAGCTTGCTAATATCCGGTGTGATTTTTTTCACCCAAATTTATTCTGTTTTTCACACATCACTGAAAAGGATATGTTTTCATTATTCTACTTATTCCAGATTTAGACCTTTGGAAGGAAAGAGGACCAAATGCTGGATCTGAGTACCTCAGAACCGTGGGTTTGTTCTAGGGGGAGGGCAAGGGGAGACTTGCCAGAAAATATTGGAGGCTGTATTTTGGGGAATACTGAAGATTCTCTCTCTCTTCCCCTCATGGTTTTGAGAACATCTTTGTTCTTTTTGTTGTTGTTGTTGTTATGTTAATCACCATACATTACATCATTAGTTTTTGATGTAGTGTTCCATGATTCATTGTTTGTGTATAACACCCCGTGTTCCATGCAGAACATGCCCTCTTTAATACCCATCACCAGGCTAACCCATCCTCCCACCCCCCTCCCCCTAGAACCCTCAGTTTGTTTCTCAGAGTCCATAGTCTCTCATGGTTTATCTCCCTCTCCGATTTCCCCCCCTTCATTCTTCCCCTCCTGCTATCTTCTTCTTCTTCTTTTTTTTTAACATATAATGTATTATTTGTTTCAGAGGTACAGATCTGTGATTCAACAGTCTTCCACAATTCATAGCGCTCACCATAGCACATACCCTCCCCAGTGTCTATCACCCAGCCACCCCATCCCTCCCACCACACCCCCCACTCCAGCAACCCTCAGTTTGTTTCCTGAGATTAAGAATTCCTCATATCAGTGAGGTCATATGATACATGTCTTTCTCTGGTTGACTTATTTCGCTCAGCATAACACCCTCCAGTTCCATCCCCGTCGTTGCAAATGGCAAGATCTCATTCCTTTTGATGGCTGCATAATATTCCATTGTATATATATACCACCTCTTCTTTATCCATTCATCTGTCGATGGACATCTTGGCTCTTTCCACAGTTTGGCTATTGTGGACATTGCTGCTATAAACATTGGGGTGCGTGTACCCCTTCGGATCCCTACAGTTGTATCTTTGTTCTTTTTAAGAAGTACCATTTAAGCTTTGTTTTTCATATATCTAAATTTTTCCTCCCCAATTAGATTGCATATTCATTGAAGAGAAGATCTTTAAAAATTTCTCCTGTGCTACCACAGCAAGGAGCATCCTGAATATATTATAGTTGCTCAACAAATGGGAACTGAATGTTGTCCTGTACCCTCTATGATGGTGATGTACAAAATGTGCAGGATCCAGTCCTTGCTCTCAAAGGGCTTACCATCTGTTAGAAAGATGTGAAGCACATAAAAATATATGTTCTGAAACAAGGTATGAGGCAGGAGAAAGATGAAATCAAAGTGCTTGAAGACTAAGCAGGATAGAATATATAGCAGTAAAGCAGAGCTTCATGAAGAATCTGACATTTGAGGTCAGTCTCAAAGAAGGAGTAGGATTTGGAAAGGGGTATATTAAAAGTAGAGAATGAAAAAGAAAAGATGACCCTTTTAGATAAAATTACAGCATGAGCAAAGGTGTGGCCCTAGGAAACTACCGAGTCCAGCTGATAGCTTGTTTGCTGCTTCCGTGGCAGTAGAGAGAAGGCGGGGGATGTGCGCCCCCCCCAAGTCCATGCTGAGGTGCTTCGGAGTCTAGGCATGTGAGCTGACCCCCAACTCTCTACGCCACCTCTGCCAAGGGGTTAACTGGCCTCGACACGTGCAGCCTTGGAGATGGGGGGCTCACCGCCTCTTGAGGTTCCAGCTGTCATTGGGGCATTCTTACCGTGGGGCCCTGGCGGGAAGACTGGCAAGTGGGGAGAAGTCCACATGAGAGGCACCAAGAAGGTCAGCCTGAAGAGTTTCCAGGCAGTTACTTTTTTTAGTCATGATTGAAGCTGTGAGTTTAGGAAAACTCTAATGGCAGCTGTGTGGCAGGATGTGGAGTGGGGGCAGCCCTTTTGTGGTGATGAGAACCTAAAGTAGCAAGCTGTTTAAGGGAATAGAAAAGAGAGGACATACCCAAAAGGCTTTTGTAGCACAGACAGTGTTTTTGAAAATACCAAACTAACCTGTACTTATTCCCAGTAACCCCTAATTGTTCCTTGTTGCCCTGCAGCTTTCCATCAGTTGCAGCTGGGATCTTTATTATTTCTAGAGAAGGCTGGGCTTCTGGGATCAAACAGAGTTTGTTTTAAGATCCAGAGTGAGACAGTCTGAAAGCAAGCATTTTTGATTTCCAGAAGCAAGGCTTGGTTGAGAGAGGGAAGGAGGGAAACAGCACGGTAGCAGAAGAGGATCTCTGCTTCCCTGTGAGCCAACGCTGACCACCTAAGCATAGAATTTGCAGGCGACCGTGGTGTTGATGCAGGATGTGGCACGAGGACTGTTTTCTTGAGGACAGAAAAGAAGAACTCAGCAGGCAGGCAGGGAGTAGAGGAGTTCAGGGGGGATAGGCTCTTCCTCTCCCTTCCCAGAGCCTGTGCATCCAGGGGGAGGCTCAGGTGAGAGAAACCCTGGGGCACTGTCTGCTGGAGAGGGAGTGAGCTCTGTACTAGACAGTGCCTGATGCAGAAGCACTCGAATCTGACCAAGAGGAATCGCTGGATTGCAGTGAGCACACCTGAACAGGGTAGGATGGGCAGCCTGCTCCATGCAGACTGGGGCCATGAAAGCAAAGTTAAATTCAGTTGTAGAAAATAAAGTTCTCTTCTTCCAAAGAAGTCATAGTTGACATAAAATCTCACCTTGGCTACACTCTGAAGAGGTGAGGTGTTCCGACAACTGCTGGGAGGTGAGTAAGGTTTTACCACCATTTCACACTTGAGAAACTTAGAGAAGGTCTGTGGTTTGCCAGGGTTATTTAGTTGGTGCGCTGTGCTAGGAGGGGAATGTGGAGATGCCACTGAATCATAACTTCTGACTGACAACTACAGGGACGTCAGAATTTATCTAGTCCAACCCTAGAATTTTCCCAGATAAGAGATCTTAAATAAATGGAGTGATCCACTCAGAGCTGTGTATCTGTGTCAGGCGGAGCAATGCTTTCTGGAGTTTCTTCACTAGTCCGGTGTATGTCTGATCAGCCTGGAGAAATTATTATCTATTCCATTTGACATCCATTTCCTTTCTTAATTATGTGCCGATAGGAGTGAACATTCTGACAGGCTGATTAAGTAATTATTTTACATTCATCTAGAAAGCTTGTGCTTTGGGGATTTAAGTTTTTTCATCCTAAAATAAGGATGATAGATATCTGATTTCTTAGTAGCATGTCAGGAGGACTTAGAAAACAATTTTGTCTGTCCCGAGTTTCCGGCTCTGTGGAATCAGTCTCAGGTTTTTCATTTCATTTAGTAGGAAGTGGCAACTCTACCACGTCACCGAACCCCGAGCAGAGCTCAAGTTCAGGCGTGAACGGGTTGTGTGAACGGGTTGCGTGCAGCACGTTGCTATGGGGAGTGGCAGAGACGAGCGCGGCAGCCTCGGTGCAGCCCTACCGGACGCAGTAGCTTCGCAGGGGCCTGATTGCAATGCAGTGTTTGTGTTGAACAGAACTGCTCCTCTCGCTCATTTTGTGTGACTCTTATTTTCCCCCATCCCCTTCTCAGACTATCTTTGAGGTGAGATGTAAAGTCCTGCAAACTTCGTAGATAATTGCCTTTTTCTGCTTCGCTAGTGGTTCCACAATTTTTTGGAAGGAATTTCCTGAATTATAGTAAATTTGATACATTGCCATTATGATTTATAAGTGTAGAGACTGAACAAATCCATGCAAAGTCTATTAGTTATCTATGTTAATGAAGGAAAGAGTTGCAGGTAGTATGGAATTATACATATATATTTGGGGGTTCAGTGCATCAGCACCATTTCCGCTTACCATCTTTTCATTCACTCCTGTTCTTCATACTTACAGTCTGTAATGGGGAAGGGGGCTTGTGGTGATGGTCAATTAAGTGTTAATCAGAGCTCAAATCCTAAAGTCAAACAAAGCAGAGGGAAACAGGGTCCTCGTCAGGATTCAGCTCCCACCCACTTGCTGCCTGTCTTGAGCTGAGACCCAGGGGCCTCACTGCTCACGCAGATATCGTGGGCTTCTCCCTGTCACACACTTTTCCAGCTATCGCTTGCCTTCTTACTCTTCTTCTGTGCAACCGAACTTCTTGAAAAAGTTTCTGTATTCATTGTCTCTATTTCCTTCCTACTCTTTAATCCACTCTCCTGTGTCATTCGTACCCATCAGTCCACTAGACGAGTTTTCCACTGAGTTACCAGTGATGTGCATGTGGTTCAGCTCAGTGGTGTTTTTTCAGTTCTCAGTTTACCTGATTTCTCAGCAGCATCTGACATTGTTGATTTTGTATTCTTCTTAAAAGAATATTGTTAACATTTTCAAACTGAAAGATTTTATTGAGTATAATAACCCCATATACTCTCCACCGAGTTTAAGAAATAACATTTTAGCAACATTAACACTTATTTCCTTATAGAGCTTCCAAAGGCTCTATACTGCTCCCCACTCCTACAAGGTAACTACTCTTATGACCTTGGTGTTTGCAGGGTCTTAGGGTATCAATATATTTATCTTCCTCATCTGAGTTCTGTCAATAGCCTCTAACCAAGGACCATCAGGAACTCAGTATTTGGACACGCTGGGTTTATTACTTGTTGCAGCAAGTGAGAACACACGCCATGGAGAATCGTGGGGTCTCAGTAAAAGGGTGGTAGAGAGAACCTATTCTGTGGATTTGGGTTTTAGTTGGATGATTTGCAAGAGAGTCTGAAGAAGAGGAGATATACTCCAGAATAGATGCTGTCAGAGAGCAGGAGTAATTCTCTGATTAGGTATCTCAATAAATCTTATCTATGGGAGACTAGAATAAAGATAACATAACTGGTAAAGAAGTAGCCGTCGATCGTTTTGGCTGAGAAAGGGATGTTAGATATTTTGTGGGTGACATACTGACTTTATTTTTGTGATTGGACAAAATGATGAAGTGGACTTACTTTGTTTCTTTCATCATGGTCTCAGAGTAGCCTTGTTTGAAGCTGGTATTCTTTGAGATGGTTTATGTGTAGTAGGAGAATACATGGCCTTGCTAGGCATGTTGGGCAGCTTCTGATCATCAGGGGATTGCTTTCTTTTTTTTTTTTTCTTTCTCAGTTCTATACAAGTTGAGAAATTGAATTCAGGCAGATGGAGACCAAAGTATCAGCTTGGTTATAAGGTTAATTTGGAGAACATAGTTTGGATATGTGGCGAGAATGGGCTTCCTGATATTGGACCCAGGATAGCAGACTTCCCTCCTCAGTCATGGGTAGCTCTGGCCATGCTCAGGCCGACCCACGCAGGGCCTCTCTCTCCCAGTTCACAACAGTATGGAGTTGGAGGCCATTCAGAGTCAGAGTTTCTACAGACTCAGAACCAGATGTGCTTCTTGCTCTGTACTTTCCCTAAGTTGTCTCATCCACTCTCAGGGTTTGATGACCATTTTTTCCCAATGACCCCAATCTGTATCTCCAGGCTAGACTTCCTCTCTGATATGTTACTCTCCATCTCTACCTGGATGTTTCAGAGCACTGCAACTTCACATGACTCAGGCCAAATTCATAATCTCCTCCCTAAATTCAATGTCCCAGGTCCCCATAGCCTGACCCTACAGCTTCACCCCATATTCCAGCCACCCTGATCCACCTGCACAGTCTATATGCACCATGTTGCCTCATGCCTCCAAGCTCTGCCATTTGGTTATTTCTGCCCGGAATGCTCTTTCATTCTTTGTCTGCCTTGCTACACTCTTCTTTCAAGGCCTACCTCAAGTGTCATCTCCTACAGAAAGCCTTTTTGGAACCCTCTAGGTTGGATTGAATGCTCCTGCTCTATGTCGATCTCTTCTTACCTTTTGCTCCTCTATATAGCAATTAGTTCATTGATTTATCTGTTCATGTGTCTGTCTCCTTCACTATACCTTAAACTCCTTGAGGCCAGGAACTCTATCTTATTCATCTTTATATCTTGAGATACATCTATATCTATACAGAGATACCTCCATACTTTGATCTTGTGCCTATGTATCTAAGATATATGGGTAGATACCTATCTATCTATATTGATAGATAGAATTAGATGTCTGATAGCTTAAACTAGACTTGGCACTTAATGAGTGTTCAGTAAATGTTTGTTAAGCTACTTGTTGTCTAAAGACTTTGTTAACATTTTGTCTAGACCTGGAATGACCAGAGCTTTGGTAATTTTAGTATTGAAAAGAGTAAGTCAAGTATTTTTTAATCTGGTTGTATTTTACTTTACTCGAGATATAGTCCAGAAAAGTAGTATTTAGATTGAAGTTTGTAAAGTACACAACATTTTCTTATTAAATTACATGATATTTTCAGCAAATGGTTTACTTTCATTTCTGATTGACTGTGTTGTAGATTAGGACTCCTAATAGTTCAAGTAATATCATTATCAGTCAAGTAAGCATTTTTCATTTTATCTATAATTTTTATCTGTAAATCATAAATTTATCTGTAATTTTAAGTTAAGGGCCTTTGCAAAATGGCCGTCCTACCCTTCTATGAAGGGCATGCAAGCGTCTGGGATGGAAACCTTCTCAGTCCCATGTCCTTCCGCTGGGGCCCCGGGATTTCAGGGGACTGGTGCGTGGGAGGTGGGATTCGACCTCAGGTGGCTTTAGTGGGCCCTGCCAGGAATCCCTCAGCTGACAGCAGAGAGGAGACGCCTCTGTTCTCACCCATTGGCGCTGACAAGTTTCTTAGGTTGTCGACCTGTGGCTCCAGGTGTCCCTATGGCTCAGCTACCCTGTCAGGGCTGGCTGCCGTGCTCCAGGCTGGCAGCTTCCTTCTGAGTCTTTTACTGTGGCTTTCTGAGCAAGGCTTTGGTGGTCTCAGCTCATCTTTTAGAGCTGGGCCACACACTGAGCAGTCTCTACCATCTGCCCCTCCTCTCTCGGAGGAGAGGGAAGGCTGAGTGGGGTTGTCCAGGCAGGACTCTGCAGGGAAGGCCCCTCAGAACACACCTGGTGCCAGGTAAGAGACGAGCACTGTGTGTAGGGGACTCTGCTGAGGGGGAAGGGCAGGAGGAGCAAGGAGCTGGAGGAGAGAGGCAGGTGCCATTGATCTGAGAACAGACTTGATTGAATTGCAATTCCTATGTAAACAAGGATTTATTTTTCCGATTATCATCTCCTAATTTGGTTTTCTCAAGCAATATTCCTTTGAAATGTCTGCAGGTTCTTAGTGCCAGTCATAATGAAGATAAAAGCGGTAAGGATACCACCCATTGGGAGTATTTCTGTTTGTACTCTGCAAAGCAGTTTCACATTTGTTTAAAGAAAATTGACATTATTTTTCATCACCTTTGCAATGAGGATTGTGTGCCCTGGAAGAAGACTTCTGCCCTGGCAAATAAATTGGACAAAGAACACAAAAGTTCCATGCTGAGGGGCATGCTTGCTTTTCCGAATTGGGTCTGATGATGTGGTCGGTCTGTGTTCTACACTATTGGTGGATTTCTGTGGTCACTTCTCGTCACTTCTCAGAGCTGGCGTGCCGCTTTACACGTGTCTGCAGTGGAGACTGTGTCTTTCTTTTCTCTTCTGCTTCTTTTGTCTGATTCCTTTTTTTTTTTTTTAAAGATTTTATTTATTTATTTGATGAGACAGCGAGAGCGCACAAGCAGGGGGAGCAGCAGAGGGAAAGGGAGAAGCAGACTCCCCACTGAGCAGGGAGCCCGATGCCAGGGCTCGATCCCAGGACCCTGGGCTCATGACCTGAGCCGAAGGCAGGTGCTTAACCTACTGAGCCACCCAGACGCCCCTTTTTGTCTGATTCTTAAACTGAGGCTGTAGAACGTATGACAAAGTTACCCTTCGTTGTGTTGTATCATGGAGCCAGCAGATGGAAATAAACATCTGCCAGGCATCAGCAAGCAACAGTGCTAGTCCATGGTAGCTGAGGAAAGTCCTTAAAAATCTTACCTCATGATAGGCTTTTAATAGAGATAAAGCAATGTTCATTAAAAGCTGAACCCTCCTTAGACTCACTATTCCACAGAATAATTGCACTTATATCAATCTCGAGACCCATTAGCTTGGTGCCAAGAAAAAAATTCCAACTCTGCTTTCTAGATAGAAGGAGCTATGTAAAATAAATAAATAAATAAATAAACAAGGACGAATACACAATGCCCATTGCATTTCTTTTCACCTTGCCCCAGGGCATATGAAAAAGGGTTGAACACTAAGAAACATAATCAGACCAAAACTCTCCCCAGTGTCCCCATTTCTACCCAATAAAGAATACCTTGAAAAGTTCACCTGAAAGTTCTCTGGTCCTTCCAACCAAAGCAGTCTTTCTCTGCTCTGAACTACAGCAGCATTTTGTTTCTATTACTAATGATTGATCGCAGTCCCCTAGTATCTCAGTTATTTTTATACCTGTCCCTCCCAGGGGACCATTACCCTTGTGAGGACAATTGACTCTCCTCTTTATCCCCTACCATAGTTGACATGGTCCGTTTCACACAGTAAACATTCTATACATACTTGATGAATGAGTGGATAAAATTCATATTAATTGGCACATCAACGCAGAATTTCAGAAAAATTATTTTCTGTGTTCATGATATAATGGAGTGTTTGCTTCTTACGAGAGTCCCATATCCCTTTCCGGTAAAGCAGGGTGGGTGTGGACTGAGCGTGTGGTGTTTTCAGAGCTGCACTCATCTCCCCTAGGCGTCTGGTGCATTGCGGGTCACTGTAGCCTGGGATGAAACTGTGTATGTTTTGCTCCTTTGACATTATGTAGCGCAGTTGTAGAAATTGTAGCAATTGTTGCAGATTCACGTAAGTCATCAAAAGGATAATATTCCAATTTATCTTTCAGGAAAGAGGCATTTTATGCCTGTTGCCCGTCTTGGGCAGCTTTGAACTGAGGGCTGTTATGTATCGGGATAATGATGTACAGTCAAAAGAGGGAATCTGGGGACTCTTCTCACCAGAGGCATTGTGAAACCTTATTTTGGGAAGCAGCTTTCATTGTTGTTTGAAGTTTTCTTTTGAACCCCAGGAATATCTCTAGTACCAGCAGGTGAAATCAGAACACTAGTGTATTGTCTTATATCATTTGGAGCTACTGGAAAACTGCATTTCAAAAGTATCCTAGGAGGTTCTGAGATTTCTCCCAAACAGTCCCTTTCATAGTGACTCAGCAGGTCTGACAGCCGAGTTGTGCCCAGGGTCCATGCAGTCAGTTCTCTGGTCAGTAAAGTTTGCTTGCAGCTTGCTCTCATGTCCATAGCTCTGAACTATATCATCCTGAGGCCCAAACAACGTTGAAGAAGCTCAAGAAAACCGCCCCTGTGGCCTTCCACTCTGCCCGGAGACTGCGCTAAGCCTTTCAATGCGATTGCCTTTTAAAACTCCCTCTGTACCACTTGGTGTAAATGGCAGTTTGGGGAGAACTTTTCAGATTCATTACAAATTCCTTTTTCTTTTCCTTTTCTTTCTTTCTTTCTTTCATTTTTTTTTTTTTTTTTTTTTAAACTGGGCTTTATGGGGACGATAGGGATGTGAGAGAGTTACTTTGATTTGAACTTTTGGGAGTGTCGTTCAGAGGCAAGAGACCGGGAGTGTGGAGCCCATAAATGTGTATAAACATCAGCTATTCCTCCTTGGTTGACTTCTCTGAGCAGTGAAATGGCGTCAGTGTCAGGCTTGTATGTGGGGGCTTGGGCCTCACTTTGGCTCGCACTGATTACATGTGAGCTTTGTGCCCGGTGCTTCATGTGCATTATCTCATTTACTCTCAGAAGGACCCGAGGCCCTCTCTGTGCTCCTGTGCTTGGGAAACTAAGGCTGAGAGAAGCCAAGCAACTGTAGGACCGAATAGTCTGCACCCTAGAACCTGTCCTCTCAGCCACTGAGCTGTACTGATAGGATAGAAGGGGACACGAGGTAGTGCTTCGAGAGTCAAAACAAATATAAATGTGAAGTCTTATCGAGGTGCAGGAATTGGCAGAGCAGGCACTTGCCCGTGCAGATAATTCAAAGAATGCAGGCAGGGGCCTCCTAACAGAGGCCTCCCCCTCTACCTGACATTCCACGGGCTGTGCCACGTCCACATGTCCAAAACCAAGCTTGTCTTTCTGCTAAATCTCTTGTGTGTTGGCTTTTTCAGTGGTAGCCCCATCCTGTGAGTCACACAAGCTAAATCCTAGGCCTCGTTCTTGGCGGACACTTTCTTTCTCCCTCTTGTCTGATTGGCATCCACATCTTGGAGGTGGTACCCAAGAAAACCTTCTTGAATCCACCCTCCCCCCATATTTCGTGCTGCTGCTTCCACGTGCCTTCGTTGGAATACTGAGGTGGTGGGTGGCTTCTTACCTGGCCCTCTAACGGTGGTCTTTCCGCCTCCAGCCTGGCTCAGCCCTGCCCATTTGCTAGGATTCAGTTCTGATCATGTGCCTCTCTTATCTAAAAACTTAAATGGCTGGCTAATCATCACCTGTAGAATAAAGTTTAAATCCCCTGTCATGATATAAGGGCTGGTTGTAGTCTGTGCGGGCTGCATTATAAAGTACCATCGACTAGTGGTGTAACAAACAAACACTGATTTCTCACAGTTCCGGAAGCCAGAAGTGCGAGATTAGGGTGTCAGCGTGGTCGGGTTCTGGTGAGAGCTCTCTTCTACACCCGGCTCTTTGCTATAAAACCTTTCCGAGCTCCTCTCCTGCCTCCTTACCGTCCAGCACTGTGCATTATGCATTTCCACATCAGCCTTCTTTCTGCTCTTCCCCATTACCATGAACACTCCTCTGTTGAGCATGTAGCAAGCTATAGAGAAGCCGTGTAGCATAGTGATCAAGAGCACAGACGACGGAGACATACTGCCTGGATGAGAAGCCCAGTTCTGTCGTTTCATTGCCAAATGACTCAGGCAAATGACTAACCTCTGCCTAGATGTCCTTATCTGCAAAATGGGTATGATATTAATAGAACCTGCATCATAGGAGACATCAGAGAAGCTGGAGGAAGATGCAAATAGAGTGGGATCATAGATAGAAAGGCAAAAGTTTACAGAAAGAGCCTGGACTATGTTAAGAGTGACACAGAGAACATGTTTGTGGAATGTTACATAGTATTAAACTGTAAGACAAACTTAGATTAAGTAAGTACTCTGTGCTATTTAGCTTATGTAGAAATAGGACAGTGTCTCTGGTGGATAAATTTCTTGATAGGAGCAATGTCTTGAAATATTTTTAGCCAGTACCTTAATAATCAGTTAACCCTCTAGCAGGGACAGTTGACTACAAGATAGGCTTGGTAGGGTATTGGGAGTGGGCGCTGAAGAAGGGGTAGGGAAACCTGGAAGAGGTGCTCATAGGCGCAGTGGGCCGGAACAGAATCTACTTGTAGTCAGTGCAAGGTTTTATTTTTGTGAAAAATAATAATACATCTTACATTTATGTAATATTGGACATCTTCCTGTTAATTTTTTCTCTATTACTGGTTCTATTTCCAGATTGAGATAGATGGCACAAAGAGAGAAGGCTTTGCTGATCTAGCTTCCTGGGGTTTCTAAAATAATTCTGCACAATCCGTGCTTTCTCTAGTCCTGTTACATAATAACCACTTGCTAAAAGAAAGCCGCTCATTTGTGTGCTGCTGTCTTCCTCGTAGGTGGGGAGGAAAGAGGAGAACCGAAAGGTGGTAGGCTGTTTATTTCATCTTGACTGAAAGTAGCAGTTATCTTCTTAACCCTTCTTACCCCAAACACGCCCGCAGAACCCGTCAAGTAACTCATGAGAGTGGCTATCAGCACTGCTTTGATGCAGGATGTTTCCAGTGGTGGTTCCTTCAGGCGTCTGGTGGGGGCGGAGAGCGGCAGTGCTCATGCCCTTCTTTCACGAGTCTGGAGGCCACCCAGACTCACGCACAGCATCGTGCCGACTGATGCCCAGGCCCAGGGAGGAGGGGGAAGAATGACAGCCCTGGGAGAAGGCAGCACACTCTAGTCATGAGAAGACTACATATGCCAGAGAGAACAGGCTCCTCGGTCATTGTTCTTTGCACACTCAAGCAGGGAATCCCACCTTAGGGGAGCCCAAGATGGAGAAGGGGGACGGAGTTCCCCCAACTCTGACCTTCAGGTCAGAGTGCCATTTTGCACTTTGAGAGACTGGTATCTATGGACCACTCCTCTTTGGAGGCCTGTTTTGTCCTGTTTCTAGGGCTTTCCCCGCCGTGTGTATTCTCAGCTTCTGGCTCTTTCTCTGTGGCCCTGTTTGTGGGCATTGCCTCCCCTTGCTGTTTTTCTCTAATTCCACACGTTGCGTAGCTCTGTCTATGCCTGGCAGCATCAGGCTGATGGAAGTAGGTGACTGTGGTGGTGTGGAGGCCCGCTAGCTGCGTGGGAAGGTCACTGGCCTCCCCAAATCCCAGCCTCTGCATCTCAGAGAACAGGGATCAACGACTCACATGCGGTTTAGGTAAGACAGCAGGTAATACATGAGGCCTAGTGATTCTCCGGTGGTCCTCAGTGGCGCCCCCTCCCCCTCCCAGGGCTGCCTGAACAGACGACCCAGGTGAGCACTTTTATCTTATCTGGGAGCTCTGTGTCTATAAATGTTTTAAAGCCATTGGGTGGTACATGGTAGAGGCATTTGGTAAACATTTTTTTAAAGATTTTATTTATTTATTTATCTGTGAGTGAGGGGAGGGGCCAAGGGGGAGGGGGAGAAAGAATCTTAAGCAGGCTCCGCCCTCAGCGTGGAACTCCACACTGGGCTTGATCCCACGATTCTGAGATCGTGACCTGAGCCGATACCAAGGGTCGGACACTTAACCGACTGCGCCACGTAGGTGCCCCAGTAAACCTTTTTTCTCATCCTCCTCTTCCTTCTCCTGTCTGCTAATAAGGGGCATGGATCATGTTATCAGAAAGGAGAGAAGTCCACTTTCCCTCTCTGTGCTGCCCTCACTCCAACTAACGTGCGGCTCATCTCATCCTGGGGCCTCCTCAGCCTCCGTGGCATCGTGTGATGTGATTCACACCTCTGACCTCACCTTGGAGCTGATAGCTACCACTCAGCAACTCTGGCATCTGCTCAGGGCTCTGTGCTTATGACTGAGCTAGAAGGTACTTGGCTGTGAGCATTGCTCACTCTTAATTAGTCCCCTCCTTGTTAATTAACAGCGTGCATTTCCCTGGAAGCTGTGCTGTGTGACCTTGGGAATGGGGTCTCCTGGGGCGGGGGAGGGGTGCCTTTGCCTGAATCTGCATGGGTGCCGGGGCTGACTTTGGCCTACACATGAGGGTATTCGTTGACACACGGTGAATGGCCATTGCCTGGGCATCTCCTTTTGCCATGCTTTGGAGGAAAGAAGTGAGAAATCAGTGTTTGGCAGGAAAGAGTTCCATAGTGATTCCAGCCAGCATCTTAACCATCTGAGAGATGTTCTCTTTTGCTCCTTTCAAAGAAGAACATCTCTCAGTTGATTAAAAATTCGACTTACTAGGGTGCTTTTTGGTGGAGCTGTCTTCAACCTGATATGTGGGTATAAGCTCTTGGCATCTGCTCAGAAGCACTGGCTGGCGTGTTGCCGACGTCTTCTTTCCTGGCCCCAGCCGTGGGGCCAGGGCAATGCTCGCACTGGCCATGGCCGGGACTGGCATTATTTCTAGGGATAGTATGAGTTTGCGGAGCTGGTAAGCGATATGGAAATGCAAACCCCAGCTAAGTGGGGAGGTCAAAAATTTGACAGAAACAGTGCTTACTGCCACATCTGAGGGGCTGGACAAGCTCATAAATAGGAAGGTTCATTTTGAGTTCAGAAGCAAGAAAAATCGGACACGATGGTTGCAGAATGAGGAACGGGTCTCAGCAAGCAGTCCAGGATTATTAAGGGTGATGAACAGGATAGCCCAGTGGGTAAGAGCAGGGTGTTAGCATCAGACGAAGCTGGGTTTGAAACCAGGCTTGGCTGCTTGCCCCTGTGCACCTTGGGCAAATGACTTCACTGCTCTAAGCCTCGGTTTCCTTGTCTTTAATGGGGGATAATAAGACTTAGCTCATAAGATTGTTTTGAGGATTAAATGAGATAATGTTTATAAAGTGCTTAGTGTGATGTCTGGCCCGAAGTAAATGCTCAGTAAGTGGTTGTGATTATGAGCAATGAGTTTTGGAAGCCTGGTTCCACAGGGTTCTCATTTGGTGGGGCTGGGCGGCTCCACCAGCTGCAGAGAGCCCCGCGGGACGGAGGGGGAGACGGAGACTAGGCAGGTCCATCTGCAGTGTTCTGGCAGCTGACTCAGCCCTGTGTATGTGCTGGAGACACTTCCCTGCTGGGAAGAGGTTCTTTATTAGACTTATTCTCAGTCCCTTGAGTAATGCCTTCTTGTGCCAGGACCCTTCTCTCTTGTCCCTCTGTAGGCTCCATGACTGCCCCCTGTGCTGGCTGATCCCCTAGGACCCTTCTTGAAACAAGGTTGGAGGTAGCGAGGTAGGGCGAGGGTGGGGGGAGAATAGTAAATCTGTGCATATTCAGGAAGCCCCCCTCTATCAGTTCTTCCCTTTGAAGTTTCACCAGCAAATTAAAAACCAAAATCAAAACAAGAGAGGATAGCAGAAACAGTTTAGACTTGTTTCCTGACTTTTTGGCTTCTGTGGTTGTGATTAATCTCTGTACCTTCACTTTCTGACTAGCAGACCCCATTTCTTCTACCACATTTCTTTTTTCCTGCTTTGAGGTAGGGAAAAGGGAATCAGAATGATTCTCTCAGGAGACCAGTGTGGAGTTGAGGGGATGGAAGGGTACCTCTCACCTAAGAAGTTTTCAACCAACAAGTAGTCAGCCCCGTTCCTTTGGGCTGCTCTGTGCTGGTCCCTGGAGGACATGCTCTCAGAGCCAGGTTATAGGAAGGACCTCACAGAACAGACCAGCTGAGTCTGAATCCTCTAGGAAGGGAGGGGAGTGCGTTCCTGGCAGCAGTCTGGACATGTGGCCTGGCAGCAGGTGTTGGACACCCTGGGACTGAGTCAGTGTGGTCCAGAGGCAGGAAAGTCACTCTGAGAAGGGGACAGCAAGGCAGGCGCCCCGGGCTGTGGAATTTGCTGTTGACTGGGGGCCATGGAAACGAAGGTCAGTAACCCCCTGAAGCAAAGGTCCCTGGGGGTGCCCAGGAAGGTTCATCAGGGTGAGAAAACAAACAAACAAAAAATGTTCTCCTGCATTATTTTAAGAGTGCTGTTTTGTGAATACATAATACAACAATGCTGTAAAACGTGTATGTAACTTATAAGTGAGTAAATTTACATACTTCTCTATCATCTGTATGTCAAAAGTTACTTATCACCTGGAATGTGCTATCATGTTTGATAAGTTTGGAGACGGCTGACCGTGAGGCCCAAGGTCGGGGGAGGAAAGCAGCGAAACCGCTGACATGACGAGGCCACAGCCCGCGTAGCCCCCTCTCTGTGTGAGGGCAGAGCCTCGGGCCCAGGCCAGGTGGCTGCTATCAGGGCTGGACGAGGTCAGGGCAGAAAGCTTCAGACTGCTCATGGCCCACTGGACTCCACTCTGGGTGTTTGACTGTCGACTTCGCTTGGAAGCCCGTGGGATCTGGGACTCGGCTGCAGCACCTCTTCATTTTTAGGCGGTGATACTGCTCCGCTTCCCTCCTTGCTTCAGCTCTTCATTCGCTGTCAGGAACATACCCAAGGATAAAGCATTTGGCACTAGAGAAGATGCTGACTAAAGACTCATGGGGAAAAAGAAACCTGCATTCCAGAAAGCGCTGTGACACCTGGGAACCCCAGCTCTAACGCTTCCAGCTGGTTGTGGTTTAGGGAGATTATGAGCTCTTATGCCCATTTTCGGGCCGTTTTCACTTCTTTGCAAGTGCCTCAACCCTAAACAAACTGTGCACAAGAGGCAGATGATTGTGGACTCAACAAAGCAGTTTCAGGAGTTGGTTGTATATACTCATTTCCTTTAAGAGAAGGCAGATGGAAAAATCTCGGGAAAATCCGTAAGCAGAATGCAGGGAGTAGGCCCTGTGAGCTTCAAGGTTTCCCAGCTCTCATGACGGCTTTTTCTCTGTTTTCTGTTGAATTTTGCAGAAATGTGCACCACTTCTGCCATATGTGATCGGCCACTCATCTCAAACCCCCAGGATAGTGTGGGAGGCAAACACACAGCGGGACGAAAGCCCACAGGAGACAATGTTGAGGGTCAGATTGGAAGCTCCTTGCATGGGAGAGTCAGGCCAAGGTGGACAGAATTCTAAAGGAAGCCACGTGTTTGAGTGAAGTTTACAGTGTTACATACATTTACATTACATATACATTTTTGAGAGCATTTGGAAGCTCTTTGAATAAGAATCCTCGCATGATGCCTTTTCCACACACGTCCAGGATGCTATATTTATCCAAGAGATAGAACCTCCATTTATGTTCTGTTAGTACAGCTAATCCTTTGACTGAAGGTTAGCTTGTGGCCTTGGCATCAAAGAGCTGACTGTATGGGCCGGAGTGGAATAGACTCGCATGGTCGTGTTGGGGCTTTGGGCTACCACTTCCTGGCCCAGGAGACGTTGCTTGTTTTCTTCACCATCAACCCTCTTGGCTGTGCCTGCACACAGGGTGGAGATGTCTTGTAGAATTTATTGCCGCCCCTTGAATGGTTGCCTTTATCGCTCACAAGGCCTGTCCTTGTAGTGTGTAGAACTGCCTGACCTGGTCTCGCCGTGAAGCCACTGTCCCTTCTGCCTGCTGCTGACCCTGACGGTGTGGCATCCATGGGTGTCCTGGAATCCTTGGTGATTTATGAGCATCTTGTGGCCATTAATAGACACATCTTGGCAGGCTCTCTGTCATAGCACACAGCTCTCGTGACCCAAATGTTCCCTGGGATCTGTAGAGTGAAGTGCCTACACCCATCCTTCTACTTCTTAGAATAGGTACTTCTGTCCTAATCATAGAATTTCTAACTTCCATGGTCCCCATTTGGGGTAAAATGTTGGACTCCGAACTAGACTTAGGTTTGGCTTGGTTTTACCCTCTAAGAGCGTCCACTCAAAGATGAAATGATGCCCATAGCCACTTGTCTATCTTATCTTAACAACTGTTGTTGATTTCTACCATTTACTTTAAGCTTTTGTCATTTTAAAATGTATTTATACGTCTCAACACCCCTGTCTTCCACATACATTTGGTAAGCGCTAACACTTTATATCTGTTTTAATGGTGTTTGCCTATAGGGGGCTTATATTATAGTCATTTGAGCGTGCTGATAAACGTGCTGACACTGGAATTTGTGCTTGGTTCATCTTCTCCTGTAATTTCTTACAGGAGTACATTCAACATAGTGGGTGCTTAATAACTATTTGTTTTAAGTGTGATAACAGTATTCTAGATGGAGTAGACTGTGATTCTGACCCACTGTTAGGTCACTGCTCGGTCATTTGGAGATCTGGGTGATGTTCTGGATGCTTCCCGGTCCCAGCAGGATGTCAGAGCTGTCAGACAACTTGCACCTAGAGTCTGAGAAACCCATCCATTGCTGGACCCTTTGGCAGAGGCCCACTGTGTCTTTCAGATTCTCTACCTTATGTGTTAAGAAAGTGCTGTAGATTCCTTAAACAACCCCCTATCTAGAGACCCTAGGAAAAACGTTCTTAGGGTTATCCTGGCCCATGGATGATAGAACACCAGTCTGCACTGAGAATGCTTTTCCATTCTGAGAGTTTGGAGGATAACCTTACTTACTTGGGCTCAGACCTGGGTGGATGCTAGAAAGCATTGCTCTTCAACATTGTCTTGCCTTTATAGTAGACTATGAAGAAGCCTTTACCCTATGGCTTTTGTTGCCCAGAGATTGCAAGAATGGCAGCAGAACCATTGTGCTTGGATAGTCCATCCATTCTAATCAATAAACCCAGTGTTTGGGACAAGATGTGTCACAGAGCCATCCTTGGGAGTTGGCCAAGGATAGGAAAGTATTGAGGAAAGCAATTAGTAAGGATGGACATTTAGAAATGTAAGTGGCAAGAGGGGCACCTGGTTGGCTCAGTTGGTAGGGCATGTGACTCTTGATGTTGGGGTGTGAGTTCGAGCCCCATGTTGGGTGTAGAGATTACTTAAGAGAATAAAAATCTTAAAAAAATTTTTAAAAATTAAAATTGTAAGTGGCAAGAAACCTGATGAACACAAGGATTTTCTATAATTAAAAAAATAGGAATATGCATCTCTCTTCTCCCAAAGGTTCTAAAATTGGTTATTGACAGGGCTCCAGCTTGCTCTCCACTCCTTCCCTGTTCCCAACCACCCCCAAAGACTGAACTAGTCTAAAATCTGGGTGCCTTCTCTAAGTTTTTAAAATAGTAGCACTATGCTGCTGTGATCACATAAAGCTGTATTTTCGCTGTCACCTCTAGCTTGTAGTAGTCTTTGGTAATTCCATGGTGCTTTCCATCTGTAAGTCTGTAAACACATGGTAAATGTTAACCCTTCCTTCTCCCAGCGCTTCTGTAGATATAGGGAGAGATTGCATGGTGTCTTTTAGCCCTGCATTTGGTCTGGTTTCCCTATAGGTTTCGCTCGAGGTTTGGTCTCGTTACATCTCATTGAGGTGTTCTTTCCTGACTGGTCAAGTAACATATGCTCTTTTTTTTTTAAATTTTATTTTATTATGTTATGTTAATCACCATACACTACATCATTAGTTTTTGATGTAGTGTTCCATGATTCATTGTTTGCGTATAACACCCAGTGCTCCATGCAGAACTTGCCCTCTTTAATGCCCATCACCAGGCTAACCCATCCCCCCACCCTCCTCCCCTCTAGAACCCTCAGTTTGTTTCTCAGAGTCCATCGTCTCTCATGGTTCGTCTCCCCCTACGATTCCCCCCCCCCTTCATTTTTCCCTTCCTACTATCTTTTTCTTTTTTTTTTTTTTTTAACATATAATGTATTATTTGTTTCAGAGGTACAGGTCTGTGATTCAACAGTCTTACACAATTCACAGCGCTCGCCATAGCACATACCCTCCCCAATGTCCATCACCCAGCCACCCCATCCCTCCCACCCTCACCACTCCAGCAACCCTATTTGTTTCCTGAGATTAAGAACTCCTCATATCAGTGAGATCATATGATACATGTCTTTCTCTGATTGACTTATTTCGCTTAGCATAATACCCTCTAGTTCCACCCACGTCATCGCAAATGGCAAGATTTTGGGGTTTTTTTGATGTCTGCATAACATTCCATTGTATATATATACCACATCTTCTTTATCCATTCATCTGTCGATGGACATCTTGGCTCTTTCCATAGTTTGGCTATTGTGGACATGTGCTCATAAGAATGATGTTCTATGCTGCCAAATGAAAACCCTAAAGTCTCCATAGAAGCAAGAAGCCAAAAGATAGGCTGCCTGACTTTAGGAAGCACATACTCCTAGCCTCCACAGTTTAGCCAGTTGTTACTGTTTTGATTACAGATTAGATTGCTAGAATAGTTAGAAAACATTCTGTCTGTTAAAGAATGTAGAACTTTGTTTCTGATGCATATTACCTGCTCCTGACTTTTAAAAGGAGAAATCCATCACTGCTTCTTTGGCTGTAATTTTTATGGCTTTTTCTTATTTCCTGTAAAGAGTCATTTCTTCCTAAGATCTGTTTTTTTTCTCCTTTTACATCCCAAAGAATGGAATGTCAAGTAACTTTGAAATTTATACTAGTGAATTGCAAAAGCTGGGCTAGATGTTGAAGAGACTTACAGAACAGAACAAAGTCATTACTGTACAGTTCTAAATTTCTTTAGCCATCCATAGCTTTAATATATTGCTTCGTTAAACAACGTGATTTCAATTTATTATGCAAATATAACAGTTATTCCAAATATAACAATTAGATCGCGCCCTTTGTTTCTGTGGCACAATAAGTAATGTTGAATGTTCCATTTTTGTTTTTTGATTTGCTTATTTTGCCTTTAATGACAACCCATTTAAAGTAAAAGTCTTTAAAATAGTAGAATAACGTGATAACATGTTTTCACTGGTAATTTAATACTTGGATATAATGAGTTCATCTGAGAGATTTCATTAAAAACAGCAAGGTGCCTGAATACCAAAGCTGAGATGTTTTTAATCACAGAATTATAGTAATTATACAAATCTCAAGATTTTCATCAGACAGAACAGGCTTCCAGAGCTAAACATGCACTTTAAACTTAGAGCTAATAACTGTGTATTGTTCTACATTATAGCAGAGAGACTCCTTGGGCCAAGGGGAATATTGGAATTGAATTTTTAAGGACAATTGAGAAATAAACGATTTTGGTAATATAATGGTATCTGTAAGAGGCACATCACCAGGGTAATAGAAGAGGATCTCTCTCGATGTGCATTAGACATAGCAGGTGCATATCAGATAAAGTCAGTGAGCCCATTATTGTTGATTATATTTTCAGCATAGAGAGAATGCTAGAAGGAGCACCTCTTTCTTCTCCTAGAGATCCTGAAGTTGCTAATTGACAGGAGTCCTCTTCCAGTCAGTAAATGGGACAGACCACCAGTAAATGAGATGACCATTGACCCAGAATCTGGATTTTCTTGGTTGGATGAAGACTCTGTAAAAAATAATTTAGTTATTGTGGGAATTATTTAAAATGTCAATTTTTTATAAAATGGTCAGGACATGGTATCCTCAGGGAGCTTGCTTTTAAGAGAAGTTATATAAAAAAAGATGCAGCTAGGAAGATTTTATAAAAAAAATCTCCCTAAGCAAGAAATTTTATTTGCTCTATTTTCCATTTATCGTTATTTCTTTCTGTTTTCTGACTCAGAAGGGTAGGGGGATACAAGGAAAGGGGATTGAGGGGGAAGGGAGAATACTGAAGGAGTGTTCTCTGAGGTGTCCGTAATGGGTGGAGGAGGAAGGAGGGGAGCGTGGGGCAAATGAAGGAGGCAGGTTAGGTTGGCTTCTCTGGTGTTACAAGGGGTTTGGAGTTGAGGTGCGGAGCACGGATTTGAATGAAAGGCTCTGTGATCTGTCTGGGTATTCCTGATGATCAGTCAGGACACAGAACTCCTTCTAGAGGCTGGAGCAGAGACGTGCCTGGGATTTGAGTCCTGACAAGACAAGTATTTTTGGTCTCTGTCCTCCCAACCCCATGCCTTTCTGTGGTAAACTCATCATCCCCGGTCTGCAAGCAGAGTTAGAGAGTTAGCTGCAGCAACTGTCTCTGGACTCTGTCTTATTATGTTATCGTCCACATTTACTATTTACATATTTGAAGCTCCAGGGGCTTCCCCCCCTCCTCATCAGAAATTTGAAGACCAGTCTGAGTCAGCTCTCAGCCCTGCCCTGAGTGAGTGCACACAGGTGAGTGCAGGTAGGCCTCACCTTCCGCATCCACCACTGCTGGGCAGGCCCTGGCTGGAGAAGTCCCTGCCCACAGTTTCAGCTTCATTAAAGTTTTGCTTTTTCCCTTCTAACCATCTATACCATCTAACCATAATACGTGCCCTTGTGGAAAATTTGTAAGATAGAGAAAAGTGTAGAGAAGCGGGGAAATCGCCATTAATGCTTTCGGAGGAAATTCACATTTTGCCATATTTCCTTTGAATCTTTTTCCTGCATCCTTTGTATTTTCTGCGCACGGCTCTGCACATGCGTATTGGTGTTCTGATTTAGAAACATGTAACGGTATTTAATCCCCTGTCATAAGCATTTTCTGCAAACCTCATGGGACGCCTATGGAATATTGGTTGCCACGGTGAACATAAGGGTATTATCGTCTTGATTAAGTGGTATTGCCGTTTGGTCTCTTCCCAGGTCCCTGCTTGTGGTCTGCTGCACATCTGGAGGCTATGATGAGAATGAATGTGAACGCTTGGAGGTTTCACCGAACTGGTTGCTCCTGCCTAGATCATCCTTTCCAAGTAGGAAAACTGCTCCACGTGGTGGTCGACTTCAAGGGACCAGAGCCATTGTAGAAAGAAATGGATGAAAGCAGCCTGGGGGGCCCCAGACACGTGCTCCCTGCGGTCTAGTCCAGGGAAGCCCTGCCGTGGGGCCCTGGCCTTCTGGAATGTGGCCGGGTGTGGACGCATGGCTGACTGCTGAGTGAGGATGCTCCGCCGGGGGCTGCTTGCGTGGGTCTCCCGGGTGGTGGTTTTGCTCGTGTTCCTCTGCTGCGCCATCTCCGTCCTCTACATGTTGGCCTGCACTCCGAAAGGTGACGAGGAGCAGCTGGGGCTGCCCAGGGCCAGTGGCCCCACGGGGAAGGAGGGCTTCCAGGCGGCGCTGCAGGAGTGGGAGGAGCAGCACCGCGACTACATCGGCAGCCTCAAGAGGCAGATCGCGCAGCTCAAGCAGGAGCTGCAGGAGAGGAGTGAGCGGCTCAAGGCCGCGCAGTATCACCCCAGTGACGCCGCGGGCCTGGGGCTGGAGCAGGGGCCCCCCGAGAAAACCCAGGCCGACCTGCTGGCCTTCTTGCGCTCCCAGGTGGACAAGGCGGAGGTGCACGCCGGCGTCAAGCTGGCCACGGAGTACGCCGCCGTGCCTTTCGATAGTTTCACGCTGCAGAAGGTGTACCAGCTGGAGACTGGCCTGACTCGGCACCCCGAAGAGAAACCCGTGAGGAAGGACAAGCGGGATGAGCTGGTAGAAGCTGTCGAGTCGGCCTTGGAGACCTTGAACAGCCCTGTGGAGGGCAGCCCAAATCAGCGCCCGTACTCGGCCTCGGATTTCATAGAAGGTTGGCAAGTTCGTGAATTGGGGTGGAAGGCGGAAGGAAGGGCACCTGGGTCCAGGCACCCAGGCAGGTCACAGTTGCAACAGGCTGGCAGCTGGCTTTGGGCATGGCTGGTAGAAAGTGTCATGTGAGCGACAGCAAGGGTATATAGCATGGATTTTTATTTCTCAGAAATATCCTTTCTACTTACTTTCTCATGGAAATCACACTTACTGAGGGGACAGGGTTCATTGCTCCCTGGCAGAGGAAGGCAGAAGTTCTTGCTTTCATTAAAAAAAGAAATAAAGCAAAACATAAACAAAAAACATTGAAACTCAAATCGAGGATGATAGGCAGTTTTTTTTTTTAAATATTTTATTTATTTATTTGACAGAGAGATAGAGAGAGAGTACAGGTAGGCAGAGAGGCCGCAGAGGGAGAGGGAGAAGCAGGCTCTCTGCTGAGCAGGAAGCCCAATGTGGGGCTTGACCCCAGGACCCTGGGATCATGACCCGAGCTGAAGGCAGACCCCCAACCGACTGAGCCACCCAGGCACCCCGATAGGCAGTTTTAATGGATCTCTTCCTTGGGCCCTTCTCCTAGAGATCGGGCCTTGTTATCAGGCCCGTGAATAGGAGAGTGATTGCAAACATGTGGTCTACAGCACTTACCATTTGCCGGACACTCTTCGAGGAACTTTCTACTTAGTGATTCACTTTTTCTCCTTAACGACCCTATTAGGAGGATGAGGAAACCGAGGTTTAGGTTAATTAAGTAAATCACCTAAGATTGCTCAGTCAGCAAGTGACAGAGCCAGGATTTGAACCTGGGAAGTCTGATTCCAGAGTCCTCATCCTTAACCACTAGGTTATATTGTACAGACCACCAGAGCACATGAACACTAGTGAGATGAACGGCTCAGCCTTTTTCACGGGCACAGAGCAGCCTACTATTAGTCTGTGTTTGTGTCTAATTTTAGAAGAAAGAGGCCTTGTCTCCTTTCTTGGAAGATTCATTAGTATCTTCTTACTGGCTTTTCCCTTGTTACTGGGGCAAAAATCAACTAATAAGTTGGGAGAGGAATTAACTTTCAAGGTCAGCCAGCTCTTCTGCCTGTTTCTGGAGAGAATCTACTTCAACTTCCCAGACATGTGGCTGCATCCTCGTCACCCTACTCCCAACTTCGGTTATATAACCGCCCTCTCATCAGCCTACAGGCAAGACGGACTCTCTTTAGTCATATCGAAAAGCCTGTTGCTGCTATTTATGCCTCTTCTCTTTGGACACTTCCCCATCTTATGATTTTTTTCCACTTTATATGTGAACCATATATCTGTGCAATTTTGGTAGAGAATTATTTTTCATATACCTCGAGCCAGGTAAAGAAATCTTTTACAGGATCAAGCTTTTGGTTGTCAGGATTTGTTGTTGTTGTTGTTGTTCCTCATTTATATGAGGTATTAGAGATGCCTAGCACATTTGGCAGCTAGCAAGTATAAGCACATGGTTAGTAAGAGTTCGAAATATCGTGATGTTGTGGCATCACATTTTATCGTGCTTTGGAGTTTATGAAACCTTTCCGCATACAGTACCTTACTAGCTGACCCCCCGGGGAAAGCCATTAAACATCCTTAAAAAACGAATCCTGGTTGCCGCTCGCCCTGGATATGCTACAGGAACTGCCCCCACACAAAGCAGGTTCAAAAGAACTTGATTACAAATCAATGCCTGCCATTTGGAATGTTTGCCCTTGTGACTTTTCATCTGCATTCATATTTGAAGCCTCCGTCTACTTTTCTGCGTACAGTATCTTAATACGCAAGGCCTGTTCTCGCTCAGCAGTGACACAGGCCTTTGGTACCTGAGTTTCTTTGCTCTGAGATATGGCTGACTTTCTGCCAGAGCTGCTGCTCTCCTAGCTACCCAGTGTTGCTTCCGTGTGTGGCACACAGCCTCTGTTGGAAGGCAGATCCGTCCACACATGTCTTCCAGATTCGATGAAAGTCTAGTCAGCTATTTACCTAGGATGACAACAGATTTGCTGAACCCAGAACGAGTATGGGGATTCTTTGTGTTTCAAGAAATAATAATAAAAGCACATGGAATGCTTCCAGATGACAATAGTTATGCAAAGCTTAAAGCTGACTGTGAGGCAGGTGGCATGATGACATGAGCACGGGGAGCTGTGTGACTTTGACCAAGACCCTTAAGCCCCATTGAGACTCGGTTTCCTCATCTGTCCTTACAGACTTGACTTAATGTCCCCCCAGTCCCTACCCACCCCAACCCTCTGCAAAACGCAAAGCACGGCTTCAACTTCTTTTCTTCTTAACTTTGCCAAGCGACCGTCCCTGAAGAGTACTCTGCCACCCACTCTGCTGGGTGACCAGGACATGCCACCAGCCCTTTGGGATCTTCCTCTATAAAAGGAGGAATTCAGGTAGATTATCAGGTATGGACTGACTGTGGCCACTTCCTAGGGCGGTGTGAAGCTTGCAGAGGGAGAACACCACATTGACGACGATCTGTTATCTATATTGATGTAATTATTTTCTGTCTCTGAAACAGAGGGAACGGCATGTGGCTCCCTCTTCCCTTTCCTCCATGTTTTGTTGGCATCGATTTTTGCGTTGGCTTCTTACATAAGAGCATGATTTTTTTTTTTTTAACAACTATCTGGGAAAAGAAGTTAAAGTAGAAAAATGTGATCAAATCCTGTGCCTTAGGATGCCTAAATGTTTATCTCCTCAAGTGAACAGAAAATCTTTACGTTTGTGGTTTAGCTATTCCTTCAGTATTTAACTCTGAGTGGCATAACTTCTGGCTTTGGTTTCCTATTTTTCAGTAGACTCTTGGACATAAATTTGACATGGTTTCATAAAACAATTTAGCCTTCCAAACCATTCCCCTTTTACAATCCAAGCATCTGAGAATATGAATCTGCACGAGGCGTTTGTGTCTACTCTCTCAATGGGGTTGCGCCTCTGCTGCCCTCCTCCAGCTTCTGCAGCTTAGTGGTGGCCCGAGTGGGTGAGATACTAACAGTGGGTTTGGGGGCGGCGGGGAGCCAAACCATGATCCACGAGAAAGTGAAGGCTTTGAGGGCACCCTGAGATGCATTTAAAGCCAGGGGCATGGAAATCATTATAAAACCTTGGTAGCTTTTCTACCATAAATACTGACCTTCTGTGCTCAATGACCAACACCCCGTGCTTTCTGGGAAAGAAAGCTAAGGCAAGGAGTGAAGATAGAGTTTTTGATTTCCATTGTTTGTGTCTCACTGTGACCTCTAAGGGTACACCGTGTGACCCCTTTGCTAAAGCTGTTTTGGACAAGTCAAATCCATTTCCAGGTCCTGGGTACATTGAGAGCAAGGGGCGTGGGGCGGTGAGGACAGGCAGCGGGCTCTTTGCTCAGCACGCATTTCGGTGATAGGCTTCTTTGTCAGCAACTTTGTGACTGGGGGTAGAAAAGGGAAGGCAGGCGTTCAGATGCAATTCTGGCCATTTCTGGGGATCATGATGCAGAAATAGGGGAGAGCTGTGGTGGGCGTGGGAGGGGGATTCTGCACAATGGGTGGGTCTAACCTGTTTCGGGGTGTGGGGAGAGGTGTTGGCAGGGGAAGCATCAGGACTTCAGGTCCTGAGTTGGGCCTTGGTTCTCAGCCAGCATCCTCAGGGCAGTGAGGGCGTTCGAGCTCAGCACAGCCCTTCTGACCGTCTCTCACCTACTGGGAGCTGGAGCGACCTTGTTGGTTCACTTCTAAGTTCTGAGTAGGCCGACGGGATATTGGGGTCCCTGTCCCTTCTATCCCACTTCCTACCTCAGATCTCCGCCTTTGTTTGCTGATGCCTTAATGTCCTTTAAGGAGGGAGAAATGCTTTTTATTCTGAAATCAGAGATAAAAGGCTTAAGTGCACATAAATGGTTTGAGGCTACACTTTGAAGAGGGAATTCTCCCTGTGGTGATGGTGGGAGAGAAGGTGGCCCAGCTTAGGATTCGGCAAGTGGGCAGGACTCCAGCCCTCCACCAGGACAAGTGGAAGAGCCCCATGCTAGTGTAAATGCTCTGCAGTCGTAGAAGAGTTTGAAATTCTTAATTTTGAAACGGGACCTTACGTTTTCATTTTGCACGGAGCCCTACAAACTAGGTAGCAACCCACCTGCAAGGCTGAGAGGACAGGAGGGAAAGGTGAAGAAAGGGGGGCAGAATGAGGGGGTGAGCTGTGCAGTCTGGCGCTTTTGCCGAGGGTCGGCTCTGTTGACCTTCGGTGTGCTGAGATAAATGGAACCTGTGTTTGACATATATCCTATGTGTGCAGGGTATTTTGTCACAAAACTGCAGAAGCTGGTAAATCTCACTTTCTGGTGTATTTTCCTTGTGCTTGTGCAAAGCAATTTTGTTCCCAGGAGATTTTTTTTTAAAAAGTGAGGTTGTCACTGTTCTCCTGCCTTGTTTCCTGTTAAGAACAGGCTACAAGAGCACTTGTGACAGTGGGGCGTGTCCAGGATGGATGAACTTGGCTTTAGCGGGAGCAGGTAGCAAAGGTTCAATGGAGAGAGGGTCTGAACTGGGGCCTCATACCAAGTGGAAGGATGTGTGAGTGGGGGAGAGGGGGAGACCCAGGCAAGGAGCCCCTTCATGGGAATGTATGGCCAGGGCTGTTGCTCAGACTTCGGTCTGCTCAGCTCCTTTCCGGAAGGAAGTGGTGTTTACAGAAAGGATCTGTAGTTTTTTAACCAGACCCTTAATTTATCCCCTCTTAGAGTCGTGAGTGAGGTCTTGCACCAATGCATAATCAACGTGCATGGATAGGACACCTGTTATTTGTGCAGGATGTCCTCAGCTGTTTTGGGGGCTGGGAAAGGAGGCTAAAGCTAGGTTCAGGCTTGAAGGACCTGATTATGTACATGGGGAAGCATAAGTCTGAGTGACTGAGGTTCAGTGAGGGGTACTCTTCGTGCCTGGGGCTTCAGAATTGGTGGCTGGGTGTAAGCCAGATGGTCAGGGAGGATCCAGAGGAGGCTGGATCTGAACTGGTCTCTAAAGCTGAGAAGGGGTTACCAGAGACGGAATGAGGCAGCAAGGGGAGGGGTACCAGAAAGCCGACTGACTCCAGCATAGGATTGGGGTATAGGCTTAGCGTGGGGACCAGCCTGGTCATCATGCAGGATCTGAGAGTCACTAGAAGTGGACTTCACACGGGCCCTGAGGGCTGGGCATAGCAGTTTAGCTCAACAGGAATCATCTAGATCTGGAGTTAGAAGGTCCATCCTTCCCAGGAGGCTGTGAGCTCAGCTCTTGGGCCCCAGATAGCCCTCCTCCTCCTTTTGCTTGAGGTGGTTCCCAAGTGCTCAAACAATTCAGCATCTTGGAGGTCCCCGTGGTCAGAGATGGGGACTGCCATGGTTTGTCCAGCTGTTCTTATGTCTGTGCACTGGGCACTATTTCTGACAGTTCCCACACTCTGGTTTATTTAATCCCCTCTTCAACCAGACAGGTAGACATGCTCATTATCTCTGTCTCACATCAAGGTCACTCGTCTGGTAGGTGTTAGGACCAGGAATCTAGTGCTTTCAATCTTGGCTCCCCACGGGCTGCGTCTCACCTCTGATGGTCTCTGACCCAATACACAAGCTCCTCTGGCCCCAGAATGAGGTGGGGAAATCTTTTAAAAACATGTCCAAGGTGTGCAGACATCCTTGGGGGAGGTCCTACACTAGTGAGTTGTATAAGATTGGGAAGAAGTTTTAATAGGAGGAGAAGGAAATACATGAGCTTCTGGGGGAGACAAGCAGACGGAGACATAGGAAGAGGCTGCCAAAGACAAATCCTTCACCTAACAGGGCAGAACTGACAGCGTCTAGGAGCCTTTAGCACAAAGAGCTTTATTTAAACTGCTCAGACATGCGTTTCTTCTCAGAATCATTACAACTTTATGGAAAGAGGTTTGAAAGAGGAGTGAATATTGAATTCAAAACAGCTAGTTGAAAGCTGTTGAGGAGCTGTTTGGCATGCTTGCCCATTCTTTAAAAGACCGGGTTTACTTTTTTTTTTGCTCTGCAGGGAGTCTGATGTAGGGCTTGATCCTCGGTCCCTAAGATCATGACCTGAGCTGAAATCAAGAGTCAGACACTTAATTGACTGAGCCACCCAGTGCCCCTTACCTTTTTATTATTGTCTCCAAAACATATTGCCTTACCTAGGTAATCCTGGAGGACTCCGCGATCTAATCCCAGCTTATTTTTTCAACTTCATTTCCTCCTGCTTCCTCCTGCCCTTCCCATCCTGCCACTGCATCCCTGTCCTCTTGTGCCTGCCCTCACACTCCTTCCCTGTGCATGTTCCGTCGCCGGGAAGACCCCGGCTCCCAACCTCTCCACCGAGGGTCCTATATTCTGTACGATGTTCTTCTCTAAAACCTGTTCCCAGTCTTCCAGCTGAAGCTCCTGCTCGTTCTGCCCAATGTGGCAGACTGTATGGTGCTTTCTCCATCCGGTTTTATAGCTCTTCCTTTAGACTCAGCCTGTCTCTACTGACAACATCTAGCAACAGCTGCAGCCTACAGAGCGACTGCCAGCGGCAGGAGCCTTAAAGTCTGACTCCACCGAGGTCTGCGGCGTGCACGAGAGGGAGCCTGGCTTCCTGACTCTCCTCGCCCCTTGTGTGCAGTGTGCTCCCGGACCACGCCCCACCCAGCTTTCAGCTCCCGATGAGTTGTAGACACTGCACAATTAGTATGTATCAAAGAAATTGCTTAAACCTTTTGGAATAAAAGTGTATTGAAAATCCTAGGTATGCAGGGCACCTGGATGGCTCAGTGGGTTAAGCGTCTGCCTTCTGCTCGGGGCGTGATCCCAGGGTCCTGGGATCGAGTCTTACAAGGGCTCCCTGCTCTGTGGGGAGTCTGCTTCTCCCTCTGCCCCTCCTCTCACTCGTTCTCTCAATCTCTCTCTCTCAAAAAGATAAATAAATAAATAAATAAATAAATAAAATCTTAAAAAAAATGAAATCCTAGATATGCTCAATACTCACCTTACAAATCTGCTCTGCTCTTAAATTTCCATTATAAATTAGGTGTTTGGATTAGAAGATATTTTTGATAGAACTAATACTGTAAATACTACTTGGGTTCCTTGGACACACTGCAGATCTGATTTAAACTCCAAATTCAAACAAACTGGTGCTTGCCAGAGGGGAGGTTGGGGGGGAGGCGGGGAAACGGGTAAAGGGAAGTGGAAGGTGCAGGCTTCCAGTTATGGAATGAATAAGTCACGAGGATGAAAGGTAGAGCATAGGGAATATAGTCAATGGTATTTTAATAGCATTGTATGGTGACAGATGGTAGCTACACTTATGAGCATAACATAATGTATAGACTTGTCAAATCACTGTGTTGTACACCTGAAACTAACATAACATTTTGGGTCTATTATACTTCAAAAAAAAAAAGGGGACGTTACCCTCCCAAAATTTTTTAAATAAATAAGTAAAAGCAAAACAAAAGCTAAATAAACAAATTCCAAACTCAAGAACACAAATGCTAGAGATGAGAGATAAGTGTGGAGAATACTTTAGAAAGTTATTTTCATTTTCTGTTCTAGGCATTACTAGTACATTCTCAATGTAGTACCTAACAGTAAAGCCATTTTCAAAATCTTTTTATTTTGAAATATTTTCGAATTACTGAAGAGTTGCAAAAGTAGCACAGAGTTCCTGTATATACCCTTTCCCCAGCTTCCCCTGATGTCGACGTTTTATATGGCCATGGTACAATTATCAAAATGAGGTAGATAACATTGGTACAGAACTATTAGCTAAATTTTTCCTAGGTTTTGTTTTGTTTTGTTTTTGTATTTCTCCTACTTGGTGTTCTCTGAGTTTCTTAGACCTGTGGTTTGGTGTCTGTCATTCATTTTGGGATATTCTGAGCCAGTATTTCTTCAACTATTTCTTCGCTCCATTCCTTCTCTGTTCTTCTGGAATTCCAATTATGTGTATGTCACACTGCTTGACATTGCCTCACAGCTCTGGGACGTGCTGTTTCTTTGTTTTCACTTCTTTACTCTTTGTGTTTCAGTTTGGGTAACTTTTAGTGATCCACCTCCAGTTAACTGATTCTTCCCTTAGCAGAGAGAGGGTTACTCATGAGCCCACCATCCAGGGCATTCTTTATCTCTATTGCTATATTTTTAAATTTCTACGCTTCCATTTGATTCTTACAGCTGCCATCTCCCTGCTGGAATTACCTGATTGCCCAAGTTGTCCACTTTTTCTGCTAGAGCCTTTAACATATTGATCATAGCTATTTTAAATTCCTTGTCAGATGCTTCCAGCATCTATGTCCTATCTGGGTCTGGTTCTGATGATTGCTTTGTGTCTTGGATTTTTTCCTGCCTCATAATTTCTGTTGGAAGCCAGATATCTTGTGTAGCTAGCAGAGACTGAGGTGGTGTTTATCCCTGGAGATGGCCCACTTCTCCTTCTCCTAGGTCTTTAGTGTGTGCGTGTGTGTGTGTGTGGGGGGTTCATCTAGTCAGCAGTGGGGCTGGGTTTGAGGCTTGTTGTTGCTATGGTTACCCTCAGAGCACCACAGCCTTCAAATTCCTCTTGTGATACTTTGTGTTTAGAGTGGAGGTTTTGCCTGAGCATCCTCTGCTCAGCCCTACAATTTAGGTCTTCCCTACTCACCTCAGAGAAGGTCTTCTGGTACTTCTCTCCTGTCCCTCCCAGCTGTTCTGTTACTCGTTATTCAGGCTTGTTGGCTTCGGCCTGCAGGAAGGTGACAAAGTCCCTGGTGTTCTGACTAAATCTCGGTCTTACACAGGCACCGTGTCACTAGGTCTCGGGGTGATCTCCTGATCCACCTCCAAGAATAAGGCTTTTTTACTTCTCCCTTCCCATAGTTGCAGTGAGTTTCACCAGTTTCTTGAGGGTGAGAATGTTCTTTGCCTAAGCTTTGTGTTTCAAGAAGAGGAGGCAGGAGAGACTGGGACAGGAGGAATTTCTTGCCCCCTCCTACATGGCGGCTGTCCTCTCCTCTGGTCTGCACCCTATAGCTATTTTCTTTCTTTCTCTTTTTCTTTTTCTTTTTAAAAATTGGAAGTATAATTGACATACACTATCCTATTAGTTTCAGGTGCACGTATATATATTTTTAAATTTTATTTTATTATGTTAATCACCATACAGTACATCATTAGTTTTTGATGTAGTGTTCCATGATTCATTGTTTGCGTATAACACCCAGTGCTCCATGCAGTACGTGCCCTCTTTAATACCCATCACCAGGCTAACCCATCCCCCCACCCCCCTCCCCTCTAAAACCCTCTGTTTCTCAGAGTCCATAATCTCTATGGTTCGTCTCCCCCTACGATTCCCCCCCCCTTCATTTTTCCCTTCCTACTATCTTCTTCTTCTTCTTCTTCTTCTTTTTTTTTTTAACATATAGTGTGTTATTTGTTTCAGGGGTACAGGTCTGTGATTCATCAGTCTTACACAATTCACAGTGTTCACCATAGCACATACCCTCCCCAATGTCCATCACCCAGCGACCCCATCCCTCCCACCCCCCACCACTCCAGCAACCCTCAGTTTGTTTCCTGAGATTAAAAATTCCTCATATCAGTGAGATCATATGATACTTGTCTTTCTCTGATTGACTTACTTCACTTAGCATAATACCCTCTAGTTCCATCCACGTCACTGCAAATGGCAAGATTTCATTTTTTGATGGCTGCATAATATTCCATTGTATATATATACCACATCTTCTTTATCCATTCATCTGTTGATGGACATCTTGGCTCTTTCCATAGTTTGGCTGTTGTGGACGTTGCTGCTATAAACGTTGGGGTGGACGTACCCATTCGGATCACTACATTTGTATCTTTGGAGTAAATACCCAGTAGTGCAATTGCTGGGTTGTAGGGTAGCTCTATTTTCAACTTTTTGAGGAACCTCCATACTGTTTTCCAGAGTGGCTGCACCAGCTTGCATTCCCACCAACAATATAGGAGGGTTCCCCTTTCTCCGCATCCTCGCCAATATCTGTCGTTTCCTGACTTGTTAATTTTAGCCATTCTGACTGGTGTAAGGTGGTATCTCATTGAGGTTTTGATTTGGATTTCTCAGATGCACATATATTACAAAATGATCCCCATCTGTCAACCATACAAGTTATTACAATATTATTGACTATATTCCCTATGCTGTGTGCTACATCCCTGTGATTTATTTATTTTATAACTGGAAGTTTATACCTCTTAATCCCCTTCATCTATTTTGCCCCCCTCTCCACTCTCGGAGCCAACAGTTTGTTTCCTGTGTCAATGAATATTTCTGTTTTGTTTGTTTATTGGTTTTGTTTTTTAGACTCCACATATTAGTGAAATTACATGGCATTTATCTCTCTTTCTCTGTCTGACATTTCACTTAGCATAATACCCTCTGGGTCTATCCGTATTGTCAAAAACAGCAAGATTTCATTCTTTCTATATATCTATCTATTTATATGCTACATTTTCTTTATCCATTCATCTGTTGATACACACTTAGGTTGCTTCTATATCTTGGCTACTGTAAATAATGCTGCTGTGAACATGGGGGTGTATATACCTCTTTGGTGGTTTCATTTTCTTCAGAAGGAGAATTGCTGGAATGTATGGCAGTTTGGTTTTTAATTTTTTGAGGAGTCTCCATACTGTTTTCCATAGTGGCTACACATTTATGTTCCTACCAGCAGAGTATAAGGGTTCCCTTTTTCCCTCATCCTCGCCAATGCTTATTTATTGTTTTTTTGATAATTGCCAGTCTGACAGATGTGAGGCAATATCTCATTGTGGTTTTGATTTGCATTTCCCTGATGATGAGTGCTACTGAAAATCTTTTCACGTGCCTGTTGGCCATCTGTATGTCTTTTTTATTTTATTTTATTTTATTTTATTTTATTTTATTTTATTTATTATTATTATGTCTTCTTTGGAAAAATATCTATCAGGTTCTCTGCCTATTGTTTAATCAGAATTTTTGTTCATTGATATTAAGTTGTGTGAGTTATTTATATATTTTGCATATTACTTCTTATTGGATGTATGATTTGCAAATGTCCTCTCCCATTCAGTAGGTTGCCTTTCATTTTGTTGATGGTTTCCTGCACTGTGCAAAACCTTTTTAGTTTGATATCATCACATTTGTTTATTTTAGCTTTTGTTGTCCTTATCTGAGAAGACTGGTCCAAAAAAATATTGCTTAAGACTAATGTCAAAGAGTTTACTGCCTATGTTTTCTTCCAGGAGTTTCATGGTTTCAGGTTTTACATTCAAGTCTTTAATCTGTTTTGAATTTATTTTTGTACAGGGTGTAAGATAATGGTCCAGGTTTATTCTTTTGCATGTAGATACCCAGTTTTCCCAACACCATTTATTGAAGAGACTGTCTTTTCCACATTGTATATTCTTGCCTCCTTTGTCATAGAGTAATTGACCATATAAATGTGGGTGTATTTCTGGGTTCTCTATTCTGTTCCATTGATCTATGTGTCTGTTTTTGTGCTAGTACCATACTGTTTTGATTACTATAGGTTTGTAGTATAGTTTGTAATCAGGAAATGTGATACTTCCAGCTTTGTTCTTCTTTCTCAAGATTGCTTTGGCTATTAGGGGTCTTTCATGGGTCCATACAGATTTTAGGATTATTTGTTCTGGTTCTATGAAAAATGCCATTGGTATTTTGATGGAGATTGCATTGAATCAGTGGATTTCTTTGGGTAGTATGGACATTTTAACAACATTAAATCTTCCAATCTATGAATATGGAATATATTTCTATTTATTTGTGTCATCTTTAATTTCTTTCAATCTAATTTTCAGAGTACAGGTTTTTTACCTCCTGGGTTAAATTTATTCCTAAGTATTTTATGCTTTCTGATGCCATTGTAAATGAGATTGTTTTCTTAATTTCTCTTTCTGAAAGCTCCTTATTAATGTCTAGAAATGCAACTGATTTATGTATGTTAATTTTGTAATCTGTGATTTTGCTGAATTCATTTATTAGTTCTAATAGTTTTTTGGTGGAGTGTTTAGAGTTTTCTATATGAAGAATCTTGTCACCTGCAAATAGTGACAATTTTACTTCTTCCTTTCCAACTTGGATGCCTTTAATCTTTCTTTCTTTCTTTCTTTTTCTTTTTTCCCTTTATTTGTTTTTCTTGCCTAATTGCTGTGGCTGTGACTTCCAATGTGGTGTTGAAAAGAAGTGGTAAGAGTGGTTTTCTTTGTCTTGTTCCTAGTCTTAGAGGAAAAGCTTTACATTTTTTACCATTGAGTATGAAGTTAGCTGTGGGTTTGTCATATATGGTCTTTATTAAGTTGAGGTATGTTCCTTTTATACCCATTTTATTGAGAGTTATTTTTCATAAGTGGATTTGAATTTTGTCAGTTTTTTTTGCAGCTGTTGCGATGATCATATGATTTTTATCCTTCATTTTCTCAGTGTGGTGTATCATGTTGATTGATTTGCAGTTATTGAATCTTCCCTGGACTAAATCCCACTTGACCATGGTGTATGATCCTTTTAAGGTATTATTGAATTTGCTAATATTTTGTTGAATATTTTTGCATCTATGTTCATTGGGATATTGGCTTGTAATTTTCTTTTTTTTTTTTTTTTTTTAATGATGTTCTTGTCTGGTTTTGGAATCAGAGTATTGCTGGCCTCACAAAATGAGTTTGGAAACATTCCTTCCTCTTCAGTTTTTTGGAATAATTTGAGAAGGAAAGGTACTAATTCTTCTTTATATGTTTGGTAGAATCCATTTGTGAAGCCATCTGGTCCTGGACTTTTGGTGAGTTTTTATATGACTGATTCAGTTTCATTACTTGTAATTGGTCTATTCAGATTTTCTATTTCTTTGTGATTTAGTCTTGGAAGTTGTGTGTTTCTAGGAATTTATCCATTTTTTCCCTAGGTTTTTCAATTTGTTGGCATATTTCAATTTGTTGGTAGTAGTCTCTCAGGATCTTTTGTATTTCTGTGGTGTCAATTGTAACCTTCTCTTTCATTTCTGACTTTATTTATTTGGGCCCTCTATCTTTTTATCTTTATGAGTCTGGCTAGATGTTTATTAATTTTATCATTACAAATAACCAGCTTTTAGTTTCATTGATTTTTCTATTGCTTTTTAGTCTCTATTTCACTTATTTCCACTCTGATATTTATTATATCCTTCCTTCTACTGACTTTGGGCTTTGTTTTTGCTTCATATGAACACTTTAAGACTTTGATTTTTCTTTGAGTACTTAATGAAGTTCCTGGAGAAAGAGTCTGCAAGAGAGTACAGAGTTCTCTACTTTTTTGAACCCTAGGGGCTTCCTTTTTTTGCCAGCCTGCTCTTAGCCTCCATCATTCTGTTAATTACTTCTTACCAGTGTCCAGTTGCATATATCCCAATAAATGAATGCTCAGGTCTCTTCTCTACCTGTAGGCTCCTGTCTCTTCTTAGATTTTAGGCCAGCTCTTTGTTCTGTGAACTTTGCACTCCATTAAGTCAAAAGAGTCTTGCATTTGAAATCAGTCAGCTCTTTTTTCATTTTAAGTGATGTTTCTTCAAGCTCATTATATCCTGGAGTGGAAACAGAAGTGTGAAACCATTTCTTAAAATAATAATTTAAAACCTATTGATTATTTTGTCTACTTCTGTTTCTTTACTAATCAATAATCTCTTCTCAAATCTAGTGTCAACTGTCATACACAATCCAACAGTTTAAAAGAACTTAATTATATTGATTTTACTGAGTGAGGATGCTATGGTAACATCCCAAATCTGGAAGTCCATTATTAGAAGATTTACTTTGAATGAAAACCTCAAATTCCATGATCTCTTTTCTGTGACCAACAATCAAAGGAATGGCATTGTTAATTAAAACCCTATCTTGTACTATAACTCTATTCTTTATTTGAATTTTAATGTTTAAGCGTTGAACACTTGGATTTTTTCTCAAGTGTTGTATTATCATACGAAGTCAAATTATTCTTATTGTGACAATTTATAATTTACAAATACACTTCCCTACATTGGTGGTGTTGAACCATCCCTGTCTTCTTCATTGCCAGAATTTGGGGTTGTTATTTTCCATCTATGTTTTCCTTTCCCTTTCTAGGATCCCTATTATCCTCATGCCAGTGTTGATATCAGTCCTATGTCAACCAGATTGGGGGAGTTAAAAGAGTAGTAGAGGGAAAGGAAGAGGTAGTATCTTGTTCCCACCTCAAATATCCACCTTTTTTTCTGCATTTCCCCTCCCCCTTGCAGGCCCGGAGACACCAGCTGCCGCATCTCCTTATCTCCACCCCACACAAACCCTCAGTTAGGAACTAAGCCAAGACTTTAAAACCCCAGGAGGCTATTCATTACCTCTGAATCCTGTCATGATCCTTCCTCTGGGGGCTTAATCCCAGGCAATCACCTCTGCTTCCTTCCTTCCCTGCACCTGTCCTCCTGATCTGGAGCTGGTGCCCTAACCCACCATCACCAGTGACTTAGAGTTCCCTCATCTCCAGTCCCTCACCTGTCCTATTCAAAATGTTGTTCCAACTTTTGAAGTTATATTCACAGTTACGTGCTTGGGTTGATTTATATAGCATGATAAATGCTATACCACAGGCACAGAATGGGTTACAGAGGTTTTTGTGGGGTGGTGTGAGGACTTCACCACAACAGATCATATTGTTTCTGTGCCTTCTGAGTGACTTACAAATACACTTTGAACATAGCCTATTTATAAATAGAGGACTATCCCATGTATTTCCTTTGCATTGTGAATGTTGCTGCCAGTGACAGCCAGTGTTTTTCCTGCACTGCAAGTCAGAATCTATCAGATTTAGCCAGGAAAAGGCAGCATATGGTGGCAGTGGTGAGACTATTTTGACTGTAAGCAAGAGACAGGGTCTGTCAAGTGTCTTTCCTTTCTCCATCTGTTTCCATTGAGGTTGCTGATCAGAAGTCAATATCCACAGAGAGATACGGGCTCGTTCTTCTTCAGTGTCAAAGGTCTGCTCAGCCTTCTGCCCAGATGACTTTACTCTCATTATAGGACCTGTAGGAGCTGAGGTGGGAGAGAGATAAACACCAAGAAGAATGGCTCCATTGTGGAAATGCTTGCCTAAATCCTACCTGACTCTCCTTCTGCCCTCAGCCTCCTGTTTTTACTGAGGACACAGGTGACCTTTCCAACCTTGGAGGGTTCCATTTGGTTTATCAATGGTATGGAAAATGCAATTCTGAGAGATGACTTCATCTGAAGGTTTTTGTAAGGAAGATACTGATGGTAGAGAACCGAGCCAAGAAGAAATTAAATTGCAAGAGGAGGCAATTGGGTTAAGCACTACTTAAAACTTCATAGCTTGTTAAATGTAGGAACAGATAGGTAATGGGAGACAGTGGATTTATGCTTTGAGATTTTTAAAGACTTGGCTATTCAGTGGTCTTTTCATTCATTGGTTATGCCCTACGCACGAGACATTGTCAGTGCTGTGGATGGACAAAGTTACACACAGAGTCCCTGGACCCTCAAAAGCCCCAGGGCCCAGTGCGAGGGATACTCATGTACACAGATGATGTCAGCAGAGTCACACCTTAAACAAGCGATACAGGGGAGAGGAAATTAGCATGGTCAGAAGGCATCAAAGGGAAGGCTACCCTTAAACAGGGTTTTGAAAGATGAGTAAGAATCGGCTCAGACCAAGGGTGTGTATGGTCTGTAGGGAGGAAAGAATTTTAGGCAGCAGGAGTAATGTGGGCAAAACATGGAAGCAAATAAAGATTGGTGGATTCAGGGAATCAGATAATGCTGGAGAGTTAAGCAGAAGCATGATAGGTCTGGGTGGTAGGAGAAGTCGTGGCGAGAAGACAACACTGAAGAATTAGGCAGGGCCACAATTATCAAGACTTTTCTACACTGAGGGTTTATAGTTTACCCCACAGGGCATATGGCACTATTGGCTTTTAAATTGTGTGTACATTTATTTTTTGGCTGGGTCGTGATAGCATGATGGAGGATATATTTGAGTGGGTTAAGAGTAGATGCAAGTCTGGAAAATAGTTTGGTAGTTCCTTAAAATGGTAAACATGGAGTTACTATAAACCCAACAATTCTCCTAGTTATAGACCCAAGAGAAATGAGAACTTACTTTCACACAAAAAGTTGTACACAAATGTTCATAGTAGCCAAATGGTAGAAACAACCCAAATGTCCATCAGTGAATAGATTGATAAACAAAATAGGACTATCCATACGACAGAAAAGTATTCTCCATAGAATGAAATGAAGTCCTGATACATGCTACAACATGGATGTCCCTTGAAAGCATGTTAAGTGAAAGAATGCAGATGCAAAAGATGACATATTGTATAATCCTATTTATATGAAATGTCCAGAGCAGGTAAATCTATAGAGACAGAAAGTAGAGTGTTGGTTGCCGAGGACTCTGGGTGGGTGGGGATGAGGAGTGCCTTCCAGGAGGTACAGGGTTTCTTTTTTAGGGAGATGAAATGCTCTAAAATTAGATTGTGGTGGTGGATGCACAACTCTGTGAATATAGTAAAAAAGTTGACTTGGATACTTTAAATGGTGCATTGTTTGGCATGTGAACCATATTTCAATAAAGCCACTTATAAGTAAATAAAAATAAATATAACACTTTCTGTGTCCTCAAAAAAAAAAAAAAGTGAAGGCTGATTGACTAATGAGAAGGCTCTAAAATTAGCTGAGGGGATGAGGGTTCCTGGACTGAGGCTGCTGCAGGGGGATAGGAGGGTGGGAGGAATGCTCAGTACTCCCAGGAGAAGGCAATTCTTGAGGCTTAACCATAGAATCCTAGGCTTTTCTATAGACATTTCTCAAGAGTGTTTGATGAATAAGCTACTATGATCATATTTATTTTTACCATGGCTTTTTCAAAAAAAGATTTAAGGCAGCTATAGTATTTATTGATGTCCTATCTCTTTCTTATATGTAAGTGCTAAATTATATCCTTCTTATATAAGACACAAATATGGGCAGGCACTGGGCAGGGGAGGTGGGGCGGAGGCTGATAGAAGGAAGACCCAAATCTCAGTTTTACTATAAGATTCATTCTAGAGGCAGAAATATGAAAAACCTCTGTCAACTGATTGTCTTACAAATGAATTTCCAATTTGTCAGTAGTCTTCCAAACATGTTACCGTTGGTTTGAGGCTGAGCATTGAAGCGTACTAAGTGAAAGCATGTACAACATCGCTGGGTGGGTGCCTGTCAGCAGGGAGGGGAGCCCAGGAGCTGGATTGGCAGGATGGAACAGCCAGACCAAAACACAGCTGGGCTTCCAGCTGATGTCGAAGTGGAAGATGCCATTATCATGAAAGCCTTTAGGGCAAAACCAAGTCAGACAGGGGCCTCAGGCCGACACAGGCAAGGCTTGGCCCTAGTTGGCGGGCCAGCCCAAGCAGGGTACATGGCACAGCATTCAAGAGCCTAGACACAGATAGAAATTTGGGGTTCCACTGCACACCAAGAAACAGGCCAGAGATGCAGGCTGAGTCAGGAGATGAGGAGCAGTGTGCTGGAACCTGAGGAGGCCAGTGAGTTTACCACCCTGGGATGATTATTTATTCCACAAACATTTATTGAATGTCTCCCACATGTCAGACATACCCAAGGGCATGTTGGTTGGTCTCAGGATGAGTGCTGTGTGCTTCTCTGAAAAGGAGCCTTCATGGTTCTCATGTAGATAATATTCTGTCACTTAAATCTTGTATATTGCTAGACATTTTCTAAAGGATTCTCACTATTTACCAATGTTCCTCTAAGACTAGAGTTTAAACACGTTATTCATTTTCAAGTTCATGGCCGAACCTCCCTGAATTATGGATATGTTTATGGTCAATAAGTAAATAGAATTTAATAGTACGGAGTGTTCTTTGGCCTTCCTTCCATGCTTAATGAAATCATTTATCTCTGTAACCTCTACCCACAAACTAAATTGCACTGGAATTCATGAAAAATAGTACTATATGACCTCATATAAAGTGTATGGATATAAAAGTATGTCTCAGTACCCTTCAATTATGTACCAAATTTATGCAGAATCAGTCTTGCCCTTTGCAGATTATTGGACAATAGAGAGACACACATGAAATGCTAAGAGTGAAGTCTTAAAAGACCTTACTTTATTTCGTTAAAGATACACATGAACAAGACACAGGTTCTTGCTTAAACTTAAGTCCAGACAAACATCATGAAAGAAAAATGGGCAAAAAATATGAACAGACCACAAAGGAAGAGATACAAGTGTCTGTCATACCCATGAAAAAGCGGGATATAGATAAAAATGAAAACAAAAGTAGCATGTCAAATTGCCATAATTTTAAAAATGACAGTATGTGGCAGTGGTGAGGGTGGGGTAAAATGAACATTTACATTTACAGAAATGAAGCCAAATGTCTGACAACAGGAGGTGAGTAACATCATGCAGTTTCTATATAGTGGAATATCACGCAGCAACTAAAACCATTTATTCAGTAAAATGGGGCAAAGCCTATGCCATGAGAAAAACTGTAATTTTAAATGCAAAAATAATTACAAAGTTACATCTGTCTATATATCTATGTAAAGAAAAATGATTGAGGGGCATCTGGGTGGCTCATTTAGTTAAGCGGTTGCCTTTGGCTCAGGTCATGATCTCGGGGTCCCGGGATTGAGTCCCGCATTGGGGTCCTGGGATTGAGTCCCGCATCAGGCTCCTTGCTCAGCGGGGAGCCTGCTTCTCCCTCTGCCTCTGCCGCTCCCCCTGCTCGTGTTCTCTCTCTCTTTTTTTCTCTCTCTCAAATAAATAAAATCTTTTCAAAATGATTGAGAGGATAAAAATACTATATCAAAGCATTTATGGTTTTGTGCCTAAGTGGTACGATGATAGGTGATGCTGTGTTTTCCAGACATTCTGCTTTGAAAAACTGTTAGTCTTACACCTTGAAAAGATACCAGTGCTTGAATCATGTTGATATCACTAGGAAAGAAAATAGTATTTGACCTCCTAAAAGGGACAAAATCTGGTGGTTGAAACAGTCACAGAATTCAGGGTGGTGGTATTAGTGTACTTCCTTTCTGCTTCCTTCGTCCAACTGCAGAGTGAAAAAGAGAAAAGAAAAACTGTAGGTCACTTTCTCAATCTTGGCCAATCTTTACCCTAAACACCAAGCCTGGAGGGAGCAGCCGCCTCGCAGGGGTGAGAGTGTTTTTTAGGAAAGGTGATTATCAGCTTCTTGGAGGACATTTGAACACAGCTTCTTTGTGCCCTAAGTTCCATTCCTGCCTTCTTCACGATCGATCCCAGGTATCCACGCTGGAGGGAGGAGCTCAGCAGAAGGCTCCCTGTGGGTGCAGATTTGCCCTCATCAGTTAGCTCTGACGGGTGGTGGCTGCGGGGTGTCATGGTCCCTGGACAGGTTTGGCAGCACCTTCCCACTGCCATGACCAGCTGCAGTCTGCCAAGTCCCTGTCCTTGGGGCCTCTTACATTACTCTCTAACTTCTTTTTTTAAAACCCTCTTAGTGCTCCTGTGAGAGGAATGGGAATTTTAAATGGCAAGAGGAAAGAGAACAAAACACCTCTTCTTCCTCTTATTCCAAAAAGACCCTACTGTCAATGGCGCCTTTTTTTTTAAGCCTGTCTCTCCCTTTTCCCTTCTTTCCCAAAAATATGTGTCACAGTCAGTTTGTGAAAACTAGTGTGAGCTGCGGCAGCCTCCCATACATGGCCTTCCATCTGTAACTCAGTCTGTGTTACGCGCCGTATATTTAGAACGCCTAAATTAGTAGTGCTCCGTGTGCTATTTCAAGAGGAGCTGGAAAGTCAGATGGAAGAGCAAGACTATTGATCAGGAACGGCTTCTGAACGGGGTTGGCTCTTATCCTCGAATCCCAGAAGTTAGAGATATTTTGGGGACATCAAGACAACAGATGGTCTGTGAAGGCAGCTGGCCCATGTGGTAATGAGTCCACGGAGGCCACTGGTCATTTTCGAGCTTGGAGCAGAATTCCACTTCTGTTTGTGCCATTCAAGTTGTGGACAGAGGCTTCGGTTAGAACTTGTAGGCCCTGGACATGTGTATAAATGAATCATCACAAGTGGATAGATAGCAGCTCAGCTTGGCTTCCCAAGTAAAAGGTTCCTAGCAAAGAGATGGAAAGAATTTTTGTTTTGTTCTGTTTTTAATTTAAAGTTGGAGATACTCAACTGTGTTTAATAGGGTTAGGGAAAGATGTCATTGTCAAGGGAACCAGCAAAAATACACTTGATGGTGCAGACCCCACACACTCTTCTTTCATAGCATTTGTGTCCCGTGATTGCTAAGTTTTCTGGGTCCCCCCACTAGACTGAGATGAGGGACCATTTTTCATATCACTTTGTAGCCCTAACACTAAACAGTATACCTGGTACACACATGATAAACGTTTGTTGAATGAATACGTGAATTCACAGAGGGTGTAGGAACAAGAGCACAGGTAGAGAGATTGATCTTGCCCAGGAGGAAGAGAATGATTCCTTTGAGACCTAAGGAAAGAATGGCTCTGCAGAGTAATGAGTAAATTTTTGTTGACTTGATTTTTCCTCTGGGAGAGAAACTAGGAATTTAAGGTCTAAACATATAAAAATATCCACTGTCTAGTCAATAAATGTTTGACAGTGATGATTTGATATGACACCTTTATTCCTCCATATCTCTGTTTCTCGATTTGAGTCTTTAAGGTAGAAAGCTAACTTAATTGTGCATTTGCCATTCCTATTTTCGTAATATCCTGTTTCTCTCACTTGGTCCATCTTCCTTTTCTTCTAAGGACACCCTCCTCCCACTGCAATTCACACCACTCTCTGCCATTCACCTGTCTTAGGTGACCTGGCTTTTCCATCTCTCATCTCCATACTGTACCTGTAGGAGATACATCTCCTGCCCTTCACATGGAGACCATTGTTTCTTCCTGGCCACACACAGTCATAACTGCTTATCATTACTTTTCAACAATCTCAGCTCTGTGTAAAATGAGAACCCTCCAATTCTGCTATGCCTTGTGGTCAGGTAAAAGGGTTCTCATCCCAATTCCACTGTGTTATGTGGGGGTTTCCCACACATCCAACAAGTAGTTCTCTGACACCAGCTGAGTCTCCTACAGTTCTGCTCAATTCTGACACTCTCTGCCTACAGATAGCATCAGCTCTCACAGGGTAAGGGCTCAGTCCCAAAGACCACCACCCCCCCTTCAGATGCCGGGCGCAAGCTCAGATTGTCACTGTGCTTTTCACTGACCAGCTGTAGATTGGAGAACCTGTCCTTGGGTCTGATTAATTTGCTAGAGTAGCTCACAGAACTCAGAAAAACATTGTACTTGCTAGATTATGGGCTTATTATGAAAGGATATGATAAAGTATACACATGAACATCCAGATAGAAAAGATGCACAGGGCGAGGTATGTGGGAAGGAGGGTGGATCTTCCTTGCCGTCTCTGAGCGCCACTCTCCCTGTATCTCCACCTATTCACCAACCCCGAAGCTCCCTGAACCCGCGTACTTTGGGAATTGTTATGGAGGTTTCTTTGCATAGACACAATCAATCACTAATACCATTTTCAGCATTTCTCTCTTAAGAGAATTGGGGGCAGGCTGAAAATTCTAGGCTTCTGATCATGGCTTGGTCTTCTGGTCACTACCCCCATCCAGGAGCCCATCTAGAGTCACCTCATTAAAACAAAAGACTCTCCTATCACCTATGAATTTAGGAGGTTTTCAGGAGCCCTGGGTCAGGAACCAGGATCAAAGACCAAGACCAATTAGTAGAACAAAGGATGCTCCTAGTGCTCTTCTCACTTAGGGAATTATAAGGACCTCAGGAGCTCTGTGTCAGGAACCAGGGACAGAGACTTATACATAGATTTTCTATTATCTAACACTGGGAACGTTTATCAGACAATCCCGTCCCTATGCTGTCTTCTCTTGTAAGTTTGGCTTCGGAGTCAGGCTGCCTGATTTAAATCTCAGGTGAAGCATTTAATTGTGTCATGTAGACAGGGTACTTACCCACCTCTGCTCCTCAGTTTCTCTGATCTGTAAAATGGACATTATTAATACCTCCTGGGGTTTTTGCAAGGAATATATGGATTAACACACATAATACACTGCTTTTAGAGCAGTGCCTGGCACAGTAAATGTTCATAATTATGACTATTCTTTTTGTTATTTCTTGGTAGGCCTGAGGAAAGCATTTTTATAGCCCCAGAAATTTTTTAGACTCTTTCCCTGGCTCCTCATACCCTTTTGAACTGTAGTTGATTTTCTCTAAGACACCATTGAGACAAGCAGTGGGTTCATTTCCCTTTCTTGACTCATCTCCAAAATATCATTTAATATAAACAAAATTAAAAGTTTCTCGGTGAAGACATTTTGAGAAGTTCTCTTCACAAAGTTAGAATTCTGATCTAACCCAGTATTATTGTTCTGGGTATCAGTGGTCATATTTGAGATGTCTGTAGGATGGTTTTTTTTTTTTTTTTTAAGATTTTATTTATTTGACAGAGAGAGAGATAGCAAGAGCAGGAACACAAGCAGGGGGAGTGAGAGAGGGAGAAGCAGGTTTCCCGCGGAACAGGGAGCCCGATGAAGGGCTCGATCCCAGGACCCTGGGATCATGACCTGAGCCGAAGGCAGATGCTTAACGACTGAGCCACCCAGGCGCCCCGTCTGTAGGATGTTAATCATAGTTTTTGCACATACAGTATCTGTTGAAGTGAGAGACTGTCTCTTGGAAAGTGTATGATACGGAGAATTTTGGATGTAGGATGAATACCAATGTTTGCTCACATTTATTTCAGCATGTCTTGAAATGTGAGTTTTCTTCTTTCTCATTTCTTTCTCTGAGCTGCTGTGTTCCAGTCTAAAACCCGAAGCCTGCTTTGGCTAGAAAGCGCAGTGATTTCATGGTCCCTCCAGTGTTTTCCTAATTAGAATCCTATTAGGAGACGGATGGCACGGGAAGGATGTGACAGTTGGCGTGTAAAGAGGCGCTCTGGGCTGTGAGCGGCTGTGAGTGTACCACGCCCCTTGGCTGAAGCTGCAGACACTCTGGTTTGGGCTGTGGCTTCTTGCCTGTCGGGGTTTGTGAACAGCTGAGTCTTTCAAAGCCTGACCATTTTTCTTGTCTGGTTTTTACCCATTATTTTTTATTGACTTTTCATTCATCATGTTAATTGCTATTAGATTCTAGTTTCTCTGGCCCAGGGCTCATTTGTTTGGCCCTTTGCACCCAGTGCTAAGACTCCGCCATGGTCTTGACACGTGATGGCCCCTTCCTTGACTGTGGGCTGTGCTTTTTGGATCTGGAACCAGCTTGAGTAAGCCAGAGCAGCAGTAATAAAAGAAATTCATCCTTTTATTTCCAGATACCATAGCTACTGTTGGGAGGTGAAATGGTCATCTCTTCTGGGTATTGGTTGGGCTGAAATCATTTGTCTTTTTAAAGCAATACTGCGGTTTTAGGATATAGTTTTTTCGTAGTGCTTTTCAAATATTAACATGATAGATGAGTCTCTGGGGCAGAACATGAGTAAATGTTAAAGCATAAGCTTTCAGGAATAAAATTTAAGCTCTTTAGGGTTGTCAGCTTGAGAAAGAATTGAGGTAATTCTTCAGAAGGAAAGCATCACATGAAAGTGTGAGTTGACATCTGAATATAGGTTAACTTTCTTCCCCAAATATACTAGTTAAAGGTGTACTCTTCGCCTTGGCTTCCTCAGAGGACGTGCAGTAGATCCCGAGACCCATTCACACAGGCATTAACTAGTAGATAGCCTTTTTAGTTCCTATTCATTCAACAATGACCCTCCACGTGGAGCATCTCCCACATGTCAGGCGTGCCCTCGGCATTGGCGATCGGGAGGTGAACGCCCAGACAAAAAGCCAGACTCATGGAGTTTACGTCCCATTTGGGGAAGAGACTAAACATAAACCTAACTAAGCAAATTATATAGTAAAAGATAATTCCCTTTATATGGGAAAAATGAGGGAGTTTAAGGAGAGTGTGGGCTGCTGGGGAGACTTCTACCATCTTAAATAAGATAGACTAACTGTTGTTGAGAAGGCAACATCTGAATAGAAACCTGAAGAAGGTGAGGGAGCAAGTCATTCATGCATCTGGAGGAAGAGAATTCCAGAGGGAAGAGCAGCTGGTGGACCAGCTCTGGGCAGTAGCCTGCCTGTGTGCCCGAGGAACATATGAGAGGCACGTGTGCTGGGGCAGAGTGGATAAGGGGGAGGAGAGCAGGAGGGGCAGTCAGGGTTGGGGGGGCACATCATGTGGGCCATTTACCCTCAGTGAAATGGGAAGACCCTGGCTAGTTTTAAGCAGAAAGTTCACATGATCTGACTTAAGTTTTAAAGGGATTATTTTCAAAAACTAATGATGTATTGTATGGTGACTAACATAATAAAATTAAATTTAAAAAAATAAAGGGATTATTTTGGATGCTGTGTTGAGAGTAAGCTGTGGGGTGGCAGGGTGGAAGCCGGGGGACCATTAGGTGGGTATCACAGTACCAGGCAGTAACCAGCATGGTTGTGGCTTGGACCAGGGTGGTGATAATGGAGGTGGTTAGCAGTGGTCAGATTCTGGGCATATTTTGAAGGTAGAACCAGTATGGTGTGCCAGTGGATTGATGAGAGAAAGAGAGGAGTCAGAGATGACTGGGAATTTAGCCTGAGCAACTAGAAGGGTGCATTGCTCTTAATGGAGTTGGGAAGTTTCTGGATGGAGCATGTGTGCACGTGTGTGCATGTGTGTGTGTGTGTGTGTTTGTGTGTGTGTTGGGGCAGTTGTAGATGTCTTTTAGATGTCTAAACTGCACAAAGCTTGTTTTTTTGAGAAAATTATTAAAAAATGTACTTTGATAATAGATTTCCTAAAAAACATATACACAATACATTGAAATATATATATATATATATATTCATTTCATTCACTCAATAATTTATAAGTTCTTATGATGAGTTAGGCACTGAAACAAGAATAAAAGTTTCCCTACTCTAGGTGGGCAGCCAAGTTAGCAGGGGATCGGTGACAGTGATAAGGTGCTATTTTGGATCACAGAGATTATGCACGTGCTACATGGGAGCGAGCACATAGGAAAGATATCAAACCCACACTTGTAGATTGTGGGGAGGACTGGTTCCCAGGAGAAGATATTCTGTGTTGAAGTCTTCAGGGAGGAAAGGGAGCTGGAAAGGGAGGGGAACAGGTAGGCTGGAGATGGGGGTTGGGGCCTGTAGCGGCCGTGTGCAAAGCCCTAATGAGGGCACCAGAGCCTGGTGAATTGGGATTGCAATCCATTTTGACTGCGGCTTTGAGTTCAGGGTCAGGTGTGTTTCTAGGAGACTGGGATGTCACTGAAAACCAAAGGACAAGATGTGTTAGCTTTCCATGCCCTGGATGACACCAGGGAGCCACTGAAGGGGGCTAAACAGAAGGGTGAAACTAGCAGAATGTGGAAGTGCTGCTTTGGCTGCTCTGGGGTGGTCGAGTTGTAGGGACCCCACCCATGGGGACAGGGATCTATTGAGTGATTTGGGGCTGAGATGATGCTAGCCTGATCTGTAGTAGCAGAAGTAGGGATATGAGAACCGGGCAGTTTCAGAGATGATGATTGGTTAGATAGTAATAATAGCTGATACTTATATAAAGCTCACTGTGTGCCAGGCATGGCGCAGAGAAGGAGTGAAGGATGAACCTCAGATTCGGGCAGCTCATTTAATGCTGGTGCCATCACTGCTCCTCAGGAGGGGAAAAGCTGGACAAGGGGAGATGATGAGATCAGTTTTGGTCGGTGATCGTGGGGTATCTCTGGGACACAGAAGGGGAGAGGTGGAGACAGTTGGAATATGAGTTTGGAGTTCAAGACGGAAATCAAGTTTAGAGTTGGAACTGGGACTTGTTAGGGGGCTAATGCAAATTTAAACTGCAGAAATGGTTGAGGTTCTCTGGCGGTGATGTTTGATTGGAGAGAGACCTGAAATCAAAACTCTGGGGACCACCCACAGTTGCATGATGGGCAGAGGAATGACACTTTGTGGGAGTAAAGAGGAAGTACGCAGGGAAGTAGGCAGGAAACCAGAAGAATGTGGTACCTTGAAAGCCGAGGAAAGAAAGTTTTAGATGGAGAAGAGTGAGCATTCGCATTGAATGCTGGCGAGAAGTAGAGCAATACAATGTCTGTTGGATTTAGCTGCAAGGAGTCATCGATTACCTTGGTTGGTGAGAACATTTTTGTGGTATGATGGGGTAGAAATCCGATAGGAAAGGAAGTGAATTGAGGAAAAGGAAGGAGAGGAAGTGGAGTCCTTGGATATAGACTGTGTGATCTAGAAATTGCTCTGTACAACAGGGCAATCATCCCATCATGTATGGCTATTTAAAATTAAAATTATATAAAATTTAAAGTTCAGTTTCTCACTTTCGCTAGCCACATTTCATGTGCCCAGTAGCCATTTGACAGCACAGATTACGAACATTTGTGTCATCTCAGAAAATTCTGTTTGACAGTGCTGATCTAGATGCTGAGCAGTGAAGGAGAGAAAGAAATAGAGCAGTAGCTGTTCTGAACGTGTGTGTGTGTGTGTACAGGGATAGGTGTGTGTGTCTGAGTGCATGTGTGTGCATGTGTTTTTAATGAGACAGACATAAGATCTTCAGAACTGGTGTGAAGAGCTCATGTGTAAATGCATGTGTTTGCCTCTGTCCTATCAGGTAGCTGTAGTGTATACAGAAAAGATCACTTCCACTCCCGCCAGCATTTTTTTTTACCCTTATAGAATTATTTTGAATACTTCTGAGTGTGTTAAAAATTTACTTAGGAAGAGAAAATATTGTATTGTCCCTGTATCTCCATGATTTTTAGCTTTGCACATAAAATGGGGTTGATACATTGCTGTAAATTCCGAGTTGCTGTTGCAGCACCAATGTTCTAGTGATGTAATGCATTCCATAATCACAGAGCAGACCTGGGCTGAGCGCCCTCTGTGCCCCAGCTACTGTGCTGAGTGTTGAGGATGGAGAAATGAATTTTGACTAAGAATGTATTTGTGTCCCCAGTTGTGCACTCTCTTTCCCCAGGGTGGTTCTAAGGCCCACCTGGGAGCTGCCCCGTGATGTTATTTGAGAGTCGGGGGGCGGGGGGCGGTTAGGGTAGTCTTGCTTAAGTCCTTGGGCCGGGCAGTCAGCTAGAGGTCTGTGACTTTACATCCCCAGCATTGCAGCCCTTCAGGGCACACCTGTCCACACGTGTTTACTGAGCTCCTGCTAATGCCTACCCATCTGTTAGGCCGAGGATGTAGCAAAAATTTTTAAATAAGATAAAATCCCCATTCTGCTTGGGAAAATGAGACACTGTGACCACATGAAGCTAGAAACAGGACAGTGTGATCAGTAAGGTGGTGGCTGGGGGAGTATGGGGCAGATTGCGAGGGCGAACGTCCAGAGCGCAGGGGGGGCCCAGTGGCCCGGAGCAGTGGTCAGCAAGGCTGCGTAGGAGTGAGAGGTGATTGTAAGAGTCATTGTGATTTTATGAGCCACACAGAATCTGTCACATTATAAGGCTAGTGTCTGATTAATGACAGCCTTAAAGATTTGGACAAAGAAGTTTACCTTGATGTTTCCAGCAGTGGGAAACATTTGAGGGCCTTGTGCAGGGAAAAGACCCAACGCTAGTGGAACCTGCCATGTGCATGGACCTGGAGTGCCTCCCTAGCGAGCGAGACCCAGAGCAGCAGAGAGCGAGGGTGGGAGGCACAGCTCCTGCCGACACTTGATGCTGTGTGAAAACTTCGGTGCAACCATTCAGGAGGAATAAAAATTCCTCCTTCCCCCTGCCAGTGTGATCAGTGTCTCTCCTGATCACAGAGCTTACCCGCTGCTGGGGTAGCCTTGGTGGGAATGTGAGACAAGAAGAGAGACGAGCCGTTGTTGATACTCATTTTTCTCCTCAGGGCTGGATGCCAGGTCTCTAACTCACCCAGAGAGTCCCAGATACCCAGTGATGCTTCAGCATCTGTGCTCGTTGCTGCGTTTGTATGAAATATACTACTTGTTTACCGATAGGAATGTAAGCAGGCACCTGAAATATGCATCGCTGTAGTTATTTATAATTCAAGCTGAGGAAAAGAAGCCGACCATATTGAGAATTATTCTTTGAGGGCCCTGCCACAAAGAGGTATCTCATCCTGTTGTTTCTGTCACACCTGTTCTTTATGAGTCCCAGTGCACAAGGAGGATCCTGAAGCTAGGCATCGGTGGGTTTCACAGACAGGAATCTTTTTCACCTGAGTCAAGAAATGTGGCTCTCCCTTCAGGTTCTTGTTAAACTTAACAGTTTCTGAGGGTACTTAATGACAAATACTAACTATCCAGGTTTTCTGTATCTGTATCTGCATGAACATCCCTTAATTCTGGATATTTGCTTGGTTATAACAGCACTTCTTACACCTTTGAACAGTATTTTGTCTGGCACCGGATTTCTTTATAAGCCTCAGTTACTACAGTTAAGATGTCATAAGCATATGAAGGAGAATAACACAGAATTAATGAGAAAAATGAGAAGGAAGAAGTGTCCAGATTTTACAATACAATAATAATGGAAGAAAAAGAAGAAATCCAGCTGTATCAAATTATTGACATTGATAAAGCCAGAGGCCAGCCTGCAGGGCATCTGGACTACTGGTCTCCAGATGACACTTTGAGAACCCTGGTTCTCACCGTGGATTGAGTCCTTCAGTCCTTAGAGACTTCCCTTGTGGTCCACTCAGAGAATAAACTCTCATACAAAGGAAGACACCCTGGAGGCCGTTGCTGTGGCCCTTGACGTGCCTCACTGTGTGTCAGTAACAGCTGTGATGGCTGCCATATTTAGTGGAATGGATGGGGCCCTGGACCTAGAAGACAATTTTTACACAAGTTTTACAGATGGGACCCTGTCCTGAAGTGTATTTTCACCTATCTCTTCCCAGTTTTATCTCCACATCATAACAACTCCCATCTTGGAAGCGCAGTCATTCCCGAGACCACTTATCCTTTGGTCTACACGTTGCGTTCCGTTCTTTAACACCATCAAATAAGCCATTCTCCAGGTGTTCATGATTTCCTTGTGCTACCGATATTTCCTCTCCACATTCTTCTCGTAGAAATGTCCACCATCCAAACACTAACAACCTAAAATGGATTTTATATAACAGGGAAAACCGGGGCTCTTCAAGGTCATCATGGGTCCTCACATGGCAAAGATGCACAATGGACTTGAAGGTCCTTTTAAGGAGAATAACACGTGCAGAGGGCTGGAAGCTCTTCTCGATTTCTGTGTTGTTTGCTCCTGTTTCATTTGACTATTAAGCCTCCGAGGGATAAAAACCTCTGTCACATTAGGCCTCCACAACATTAACACTCCTTTACCGATGCAGTTTAGAGTAATAGAGCAGTTCAGTGGTGGAGAAAGGGGAGGCATTATTTCTGTCATTACTTAGCTTCTAGAATCACTCTGAAGTGCCAGTGCCCCGTGACTGCCTGTGAATGACTTTGCCTCCATTTGGGAATCACTAGATCGTGGAAGCATTAGAGTTATATTCCCTAAAGCAGTGCTTTTTAACCTTGGCTGCACATTACAATCTCTTGGGGTGTGCAGGCTGCCCTGCAGACTAAGTAAATCAAAGTCTCTTGAAGGGGGGGCCTGGGCATCAGTATTTTTAAAGTTCCCCAGGTGATTCCAGTGTGCCACCAGAGTTATGAGCCCCTGCTTTATTTATTTTTTTTTAAGATTTTATTATTTGACAGAGAGAGACACAGCGAGAGAGGGAACACAAGCAGGGGGAGTGGGGGAGGGAGAAGCAGGCTTCCCGCTGAGCAGGGAGCCCGATGTGGGGCTCGATCACAGGACCCTGGGATCATGACCTGAGCCGAAGGCAGATGCTTAACGACTGAGCCACCCAGGCGGCCCATGAGCCCCTGCTTTAAAGGAATTGCCAAATCTAGAGCTGGAATACCCTTACAAGTAATGGTTCTTGAGCCTGTACCTGTTCAGGGGGCCGGTCCCTGGAAATTGTGATACTCTTTGTGGAACATCAGGAAATATATTTGGCCTTCTCTCTTTAACTAGTACATGACCTCCATTGTACTATTACAGATGTACTAGTTACCTTGACAAAAGTCTTTCTTCCCACACCCCAAGGTAATATGCTAGCTAACACTGAGTCCCTAAAATATTGTCTTTATTAAGTGCTGTATATGTACTTCAATCCACACAACAATCCTCTGAGTTAGGTCTTTTATTATGGTCATTCTTGTTTTATAAGTGAGGACACAGAAGCAAAGAAAGGCTCAGTTGCTTGCTCAAGAATGCATAGCTGGAACGTGAGCCCGGGCACCCTGGCTCTGGAGTCTGTCTTCCTGTCTGTAGCCCACGGTCCCCACAGTGAGAAAGTCAACATTGGTTCATTCAACAAATATTTACTGAGCACCTAGAATGTGCCAGGCACTGCTCTAGGATGTTCAAGCACACTTACTCATACTTTTATTGTTATGAATGAGGGATGGCTTTAACAGGTAACAGATCTGTGTATCACCCACAGAAAAATAACTTAAAATTGATTGTTTCAAAATAATTATTCTTGGTAGATGTTCTGGAATACCATCTCTTCTATATCTAACTTGCTGTTATAGAGCAAATTAATTATTTAGGTGAATGTATTTTTTTTTTTAATTTTCTTTGAGATTCCCTTTTTGACCCATGGATTATTTAGAAGCATGTTATTTAATTTCCAAGTGTTTAGAGATTTTCTTGTCTTTCTGTTATTTGTTTCTACTTTGAATCCATTATGAACAGAGAGCACACTCTGTATAATTTCAATTTTTTTCAAATTGTTGGTTTGTTTTATGGCCCAAGATACGGTCTATCTTGTTGAATGTTCCATGGGTGCTTGAAAAATATGTGTACTATGCTATTGTTGGGTGGAATATTCTATCTGTGGGAATGAGATCCTGTTGGTTGATTGTGCTGGTCACATCTTTTGTTTCTTCCTGATTTTATGTCCAGTATTTTTATTCGTTGCTGGGGATTGAAGTTCCCAACCATAACTGTAGAATTGTCTGTTTCTCCTTTCAGCTTTATCAGTTTTTCTTCTCTGTCTTTTGAGGCTCTGTTGTTTGGGGCATACACATTAGGATCATTCTGTCTTCTTGGTGGATTGAACTTTTTATCATTTTGTGATGCCCTTTTTGTCTCTAGTAATTTTCTTTGTTCTAAAGTCTACTTTATCTTACACAGCCACTCCTTTTTTTATTAATGTTTCTTGGATATAGCTTTCTCCATCTTTTTTCCTTCAAGTTACCAGAAGTCATTTATTGAATTTGAAGTGAGTTTTTTGTAAAAAGCTTATAGTTGTGCTGTGTTTGTTTGTTTCTTAACCACTCTGTCCGTCTCTACTTTTAACTGGTATATTTGGACTACTTAGACTTAAGGCAGTTATTGATATGTTAGAGTTTATGTCACTCAAGTTAGCAGTTATGTTAGAGAGCTCACCAAGAGATTAAATTCAAAATAGTTATCAGTGGGTACTTAACCAAGGGGTCCTTATTTGCATGATTTTATAGCCAAAGAGTTGATAGCCACTTGAAAGGTTTCCTAGACTAATTTATTATAGCCAGGCTCCATTGCGTGGGGGTCTCAGTTGCCCATTTGTCCATATGTCTCATGGCCCCAGAACTTTTTTCTGAGGAAAATTTTAGTCCTACCTGGGGAACTCCCAACTTCGTACTGAGTTTGGGTGGCCTTTTGCTCTGGTACATGCCTGGTGAGTCATAAGAGGACATCAGTAGTACCAAGAGCACAGAAACTGATAATGTTTGCACGTGCTCTTAATAAGCAGCAGAGGACATTTACATATTTACATGCTATTATTGGTTATTCACTTTCCAGTTATTGCTGCATACACATTTCTGTATCTGTATCTGCATGAACGGTCCTTTGATTCTGGATATTTGCTTGGTTATAACAGCACTTCTTACACCTTTGAACTATATTCCTTTTGTGTGGCACCGGATTTCTTTATAAGCCTCAGTTACTACAGTTAAGATGTCATAAGCATATGAAGGAGAATAAGACAGAATTAATGACAAAAATGAGAAGGATGAAGTATCCAGATTTTACAATACAATAGTAATGGAAGAAAAAGAAGAAGAAATCCAGCTGTATCAAATTACTGACATTGATCAAACCACAGGCACCGTAACTGATAATGATTGCATGTGCTCCTAATGAGCAGCACAGCACATTTGCATATTTACATGCCGTAATCAGTTACTCACATTCCAGTTATTATTGCTGCAGGATGCATTATCCCGCAGTTTACTGGCTTGAGATCATTTCCATGTCCTGACAGACTCCGTGGGTCGGGGATTCAGAAACGACGCAGTGGGGATGGCTTGTCCTGTTCCAGCATGTTTGGGGCCCCACCTAGGAAGGCTGGAAGGCTGGGGCTGACAGCTAGGGGCTCAAGTCATCTGCATGCTCACTCACTCCCAGATGTGGCAGCCGGGCTGTGATGACAGGAGGACCAGGACTGCTAACTGGGCTGCATGGCTAACTGGATTGCACTGCTTCTCCCAGCAGCGTGGCGACCTCAGGGTAGTTTCACTTCTTACGTGGCAGTCTGGGCTCCCAGAGAAAGTGTTCCAGCAAAGTGGAAACCATATCACTTCACTGTGCTCTCTTAGGCGAAACACTCACAGACCCACTCAGATTCAAGGCGGCAAGGTAGGGGAGCAGAGACCAAATAACTTGGGGGTCATGACTTACTTGAGAAAAAATACTTAGGGAACACTCCCTAAATAGGTTAAATATTATCTATTTTTATAGGTTCTCTAAGTTTAAAAAAATTCCTTCTATTAAACCATCACCTGAAAACGGCACACCTAATAGACCACATTATTCTGCTTTCCTATGGAGTTGTTTTTTTAGACAGAGAACGCACATGTGCACGCAAGCAAGGGGAGAGGGGCAGAGGGAGAGGGAGAGGGAGAATCTTAAGTTGGCTCCACGCTCAGCGTGAAGCCCAGGGTGGGACTCGATCTCACGACCCTGAGATCATGACCTGAGCTGAAATCAAGAATTGGATGCTTAACCGACTGAGCCACTCAGGTGCCCCCACTGTGGAATTGTTCCTTTGCTTTAGTAGTACATTATTAGTTTTTTAATTTTATTTTATTATGTATGTTAGTCACCATATAATACATCATTAGTTTTTGATGTAGTGATCCACGATTCATTGTTTTCGTATAACACCCAGTGCTCCACGCAGTACGTGCCCTCCTTAATACCCATCACTGGGCTAACCCATCCCCCTCCCCCCCTCCGCTGTAAAACCCTCAGATTGCTTCTCAGAGTCCATAGTCTCTCGTGGTTCATCTCTCCCTCCGATTTCCCCCCCTTCATTTTTCCCTTCCTTCTCCTAATGTCCTCCATGCTATTTCTTATGTTCCAACAATAAGTGAAATCATATGATAATTGACTTTCTCTGCTTGACTTCTTTCACTTAGCATAATCTCCTCCAGTCCCATCCGTGTTGATGTAAAAGTTGGGTATTCATCCTTGCTGATGGCTGAGTAATATTCCATTGTATATATGGACCCCATCTTCTTTATCCATTCATCTGTTGAAGGGCATCTCAGCTCTTTCCACAGTTTGGCTATTGCGGACATTGCTGCTATGAACATTGGGGTGTGTATGGCCCTTCTTTTCACCACATCTGTGTCTTTGGGGTAAATACCCAGTAGTGCAATTCCTGGGTCATAGGGTAGCTCTATTTTTAATTTTTTGAGGCACCTCCACACTGTTTTCCAAAGTGGCTGTATCAACTTGCATTCCCACCAATAGTGTAAGAAGGTTCCCCTTTCTCCACAACCTCTCCAACATTTGTTGTTTCTTGCCTTGTCAATTTTTGCCCTTCTAACTGGTGTAAGGTGGTATCTCAATGTGGTTTTGATTTGAATTTCCCTGACGGCTGATGATGATGAACATTTTTTCATGTGTCTGTTAGCCATTTGTATGTCTTCTTCAGAGAAGTGTCTGTTCATGTCTCCTGCCCATTTTTTGACTTGATTATTTGTTTTTTGGGTGTTGAGTTTGAGAAGTTCTTTATAGATCTTGGATACCAGCCCTTTATCTGTAGTGTCATTTGCAAATATCTTCTCCCATTCTGTGGATTACCTCTTTGTTTTGTTGACTGTTTCCTTTGCTATGCAGAAGCTTTTTATCTTGATGAAGTCCCAAAAGTTCATTTTTGCTTTTGTTTCACTAGCCTTTGGAGATGTATCTTGAAAGAAGTTGCTGTGGCCGATGTCAAAGAGGTTACTGCCTATGTTCTTCTCTAGGATTTTGATGGATTCCTGTCTCACACTGAGGTCTTTCATCCATTTTGAGTTTATCTTTGTGTATGGTGTTAGAGAATAGTCGAGTCTCATTCTTCTGCATGTGGCTTTCCAATTTTCCCAGCACCATTTATTGAAGAGACTGTCTTTTTTCCATTGCATATTCTTTCCTGCATTGTCGAAGATTATTTGACCTTAGAGTTGAGTGTCCATATCTGGGCTCTCTATTCTGTTCCATTGGTCTATATGTCTGTTTTCGGGCCAGTACCATGCTGTCTTGGTGATCACTGCTTTGTAATATAGCTTGAAATCCAGCAATGTGATGCCCCCAGCTTTGTTTTTCTCTTTCAACATTTCCTTGGAGATTCGGGGTCTTTTCTGATTCCATACAAATTTTAGGATTGTTTGTTCCAGCACTTTGAAAAATGTCATTGGAATTTTGATCGGGATGGCATTGAAGGTATAGATTGCTCTGGGTAGCATAGACATTTTAACAATGTTTATTCTTCCGATCCATGAGCATGGAATGTTTTTCATCTTTTTGTGTCTTCTTCAATTTCTTGCATGAGTGTTCTGTAGTTCCTAGAGTATAGATCCTTTACCTCTTTGGTTAGGTTTATTTTGAGGTATCTTATGGTTTTTGATGCTATTGTAAATGGAATCATTTCTCTAATTTCTCTTTCTACAGTTGCATTGTTAGTGTATAAGAAAGCAACTGATCTCTGTGCATTGATTTTGTATCCTGCCACATTACTGAATTGCTGGATGAGTTCTAGTAATTTGGGGGTGGAGTCTTTTGGGTTTTCCACATAAAGTATCATGTCATCTGCAAAAAGAGAGAGTTTGACTTCTTCTTTGCCAGTTTGAATACCTTTTATTTCTTTTTGTTTTCTGATTGCTGTTGCTGTTGTTAGGACTTCTAGTACTATGTTGAACAATAGTGGTGAGAGTGGGCATCCTTGACGTGTTCCTGATCTTAAGGCAAAGGCTCTCAGCTTTTACCCACTGAGGATGATATTCGCTGTGGGTTTTTCATAGATGGGTTTTATGAACTTGAGGAGTTTTCCCTCTATCCTTACACTCTGAAAAGTTTTAATCAGGAAAGGATGCTGTATTTTGTCAAATGTTTTTTCTGCATCAATTGAGAGGACCATATGGTTCTTCTCTCTCCTCTTATTAATGTGTTCTATCACACTGATTGATTTGCAAATGTTGAACCACCCTTGCATCCCGGGGATAAATCCCACTTGGTCGTGGTGGATCCTTTTAATGTATTGTTGGATCCTATTAGCTAGGATTTTGTTCAGGATTTTGGAATCCATATTCATCAGGGATATCGGTCTGAAATTCTCCTTTTTGATGGGGTCTTTGCCTGGTTTGGGGATTAAGGTAATGATGGCCTCATAGAACGAGTCTGGAAGCTTTCCTTCTGTTTCTATTTTTTGAAACAGTTTCAGGAGAATAGATATTATTTCTTCTTTGAATGTTTGGTAGAATTCCCCAGAGAATCCATCAGGCCCTGGACTCTAGTTTTTGGGAGGTTTTCGATCACTGCTTCAATCTCGGTACTGGTTATTGGCCTATTCACGTTGTCAGTTTCTTCCTGTTCCAGTCTTGGGCATTTATAGGCTTTCAGGAAGGCATCCATTTCATCCAGGTTGCTCAGTATATCATTCTTAAAGCGTCTGTCCAACAAGAAGATCTAACAATTGTAAATATCTACGCCCCCAACATGGGAGCAGCCATCTACATAAGCCAACTGTTAACCAAAACAAAGAGTCATATTGATAACAATACATTAATTGTAGGAGACCTCAATACTCCACTCTCAGCAGTGGACAGATCATCTAAGCAGAAAATCAACAAAGAAACAAGAGCTTTGAATGACACACTGGACCAGATGGACCTCATAGATATATACAGAACATTCCACCCTAAAACAATAGAATACTCATTCTTCTCGAGCGCACATGGAACTTTCTCCAGAATAGACCACATACTGGGTCACAAATCAGGTCTCAACCGATACCAAAAGACTGAGATTATTCCCTGCATATTCTCAGACCATTAAGGCTTTAAAACTGGAACTCAATCACAAGAAAAAATTTGGCAGAAATTCAAACACTTGGAAGCACAGACCACTCTGCGCAAGAATGTTTGGGTCAACCAGGAAATCAAAGAAGAACTTAATTCATGGAAACCAATGAGAATGAAAACACATTGGTCCAAAACCTATGGGATACTGCAAAGGCAGTCCTAAGGGGGAAATACATAGCCATCCAAACCTCACTCAAAAAAATAGAAAAATCCCGAATTCAGCAGCTAACTCTACACCTTAAAGAACTAGAGAAAAAGCAACAAACGATGCCTAACTCACGCATTAGAAGATGAGTAATTAAGATATGAGCAGAGATCAATGAATTAGAAACCGGAAACACAGTAGATCAGATCAATGAAATTAGAAGCTGGTTCTTTGAAAGAATAAGATCGATAAACCACTGGCCAGATTTATCCAAGAGAAAGGAGAAAGGACCCAAATTAATAAAATTATGAATGAAAGGGGAGAGATCATGACTAACACCAAGGAAATAGAAACAATTATTAAAAATTATTATCAATAACTATATGCCAGTAAACTGAGCAATCTGGGTGAAATGGATGGCTTCCTGGAAACCCGTTATTAGTTTTATGGTGTTTTTAAAGTTGCTGTAGGAATTTCGTAGAGGCAATAGCTCTCCTAATCCTAGGATTATAATTGTGTTTCTTCTAGTTTTTTGTTATTTCGTGGGCACAGTGAATCATGTATTATTTAGTGCCTGTGTTGTATAGTTGGGGAAACTGAAGCTTTGAGAACTGACCTTATCCAAAGTCATAGAGAAAGTTAATGGTTGAATGGACTTAAAATTCAGGTCTGTCTCTCTCCTGGGCCAGATTATCTCTGTAGAACTTTCCCTGGCTTTGTTATCAAGTGTCACTTTATGACTTGCTACCTCACAGGGGTCTCACATGACCAAAATGTAGCTTGGTATTCTGAGCAGATCATTATATTAAAAAGGATGTTTCTCTTGGGTTGACATACCTCATAGTTCCCAATAGTCGGTATTAAAGTTATCTCTTGGTGTGCTTTTCACCCCAAAAGGAAAACTCTCTCATTATGTGTTGATTTTACTCTCTCATTATGTGTGACCATCCCTTGAAGACCAGGTTGAGGTGTGTGTCCATGTCTGAGCGTGTGTCTGTAGGGATGTGGAGGAAAGTGCAATTGAAGCTAATCTCAAGGGAGGGGGGGTTTCTTCAAAACATTATACCAGTTAGAATATACTTTTTTACCGTTTAAGATTCGGATTGTTATATTTTTGTTACAGCGGTTGTCCAAAAAGTATAAGAAAATCCACAAACAAATAGCCACACAAAACCCACAAATCTATGTTGGTGGCGAACAGGAAGTCCTCCTGAGCATGACTCACAAGGCCATCGTGATTTGGAACCTGCCTGATCCTTGAGCTTCCTCTCTTGCCGTGTTCTTCACCGGGCCCCTCTCTCAGCCTTACTGAACTTGAGGGCTTTTCTGAATGTACCATATCCTTCCCCCATCCTGCTGTACACTATTGTATATGCTGGTCAGGCTGCCCGCAGAGTCCTCGAGCAGCCCGTGCTGAGTCCGTCCCCTACACAGTCCTCCTCCTCCACACCGCTCAGATACTTGCCTCTCTAGGAGGCTGTCCCCGAGTCTCCCCAACAGAAGTAGCACCCTTAGCCCTAAACACAGTGCTACAGCTGCTCGTGTCTGTTTTTGTGCTCTCCAGGGCAGATCCATGTTTTATTATCTCTGTGTACTCTAGTCTATTATCAGTAATGGCAAGTGCTTTTTGAGGGATTGTTAAATGAATGAGTGACTGGATTAATGGGTTCACAGAAGCATATCCCATTATTTACTATCATCTTAGCTTTACTTACTGTCCTTGTGGCCCTGGAATGTTTGCAGGAAATGATACATTATGCAGATTTCATTTAAAATATTGCCGAGGTTTGGGCCAGAGCTCCAAACTTTGTATTATGAAGTAGATGTTCAAAGACCAAAAAAAAAAAAAAAAATGATTGGGGTTTAAAAGTGTGCTTTTCATGCTGGTTCTCCAGGTTGGTGTGGGGATCGATTCCTCTTCCTTTTTGTGACCATCCTAGAAGCATCAGGGATAGTGGATCCATCCTTGTTATAGGATGTGTTTAGTGAACCTTTGGTCATAGCTCTAGTCCCATCAGAAACTCCATTGACTGGGACCGTCATTATTTATTACAATAACTAATTCTTCATTTTTACTCTCTAACTTTTGTACTGGTTTGGGGTACACCAGTGGTTCCCAAAAGCTAGTCCTCAGACCCAATTTAACATGTCTGGTGTAGGGCCGAAGAGTCTGTCTTTTCTAAAGCTTACCAGTTTCTACTGGCATGGATGAATACAAGTCAATTAATGTCTGTTATGGTAGAAAATTGTGACCTATATTCTAGGTCTTCTGATTCTTTTCTTGCTCTTCAGCTTGGGGTGGTTTATATGTAGTTCAGAAGTTCCACAGAAATATACATATTTTCCCCCAGATGGCCAGTGATTTGCTCTTATAGCCTATTTGTAAAGCTAAGATGAATTTTTACCACTAATTAGATGAGTTAGTCAAATAAAATAAATGCTTATGTAAGATCCAACTAATGATTTTACTTGAAGCACAAAGCAGTTGTTGTTGATGCTTTGAACATACACTGTGATTCAATTTTGAGACTAAAAAGTAGGAACCCTGTGTCATTAAATATCTTATTTAAAGTGGCACAAAGTGAGCAGTGAAGCCAGAGTTAGGCCGTGAGTCTCTGGCCTAGATGTTGGCCAAGCACAGAAGCCGTCAACAAAGCCAGGAGACTGCGTGTGTCTGGCAGAGGGAAGGAGGCTGTTCTAATTATGTCAGTGTTGGGGGGGGGGGGTGTAGGTGTGATAGGGTGCAGGGTCTTGCTAACCAGTAAGGTGATGAGGGGATGGTATAGTCAGACAAAAGCTCATGATATCTGATAAAGGGCTATGGGATCAATGGTTTGAAAATTCCAGTTGAGACTATGCATTAGAAACGGAGTTCTCAAGCAACAGCTAAAAATAAAATCCTATTGCAATATTGCTCAAAATTTTCCTGACTTAAGTATTATATATGCTACTTTGCGTATTACCAGGCTTTTTACCAGAGTATTCAAGAATCCTCATATCTCTGGATCCATAATGATGAGTGACTGGATTCAGCTTCTAAACACGTCGAATGCCAGTGTAGCATAGCAAGAGGAAGGCCTGCCCCAGGGCCCGGACCTCTCTGACCAAGAGCAGGAATGCATTAAATGGCTAATGGAGCAAAGTAGGATGACATGATAATTATAGTAGTAATAACAGTTATTAGGGTTATTGCTATTGCTGACATCACTGAGTACTTCCCATGTACCAGGCATGTACTAATTTATTTAATCTTTACAACAGTCCTATGAAGAAGTAAATATTATTATTAATCCCATTTCTTAAAGATGAGGAAATTGGTGTCCGTGAATGAATTGATAATATATTAATCTTCAGAGATGAGTTTTAAGCCTGACTTTCCTGATATACTGTGGAAAGTTAACGATTAGCTTTCTGAAGTGATCTTTGTTGATGTTTTTCTGTCCTTGAAAGTCAATCTTGAAAAGAAAGGAAGAGCAGAGAAGAAAGAATTATAAACATCCTTTTGATGGTAAAGTTACCTTCGAAGAGATTTACCATGACATGCTCTGAAATGCAGTCATTATGCCCATCATCTGCGAGGATACCACTTGTAACCTTGAACATGTTCCTTATTTAACTGCTATGAGGGCCTCAATTCACCTGTCTGTAAAAGGAAATGGGTAACTAGCTCACCTCGTTGGAAGACTTTTTTAGGCCTAAGATGAAGTTTCTGAGTGTGCTTTGAGAAGGAGACACCTGCAGTGTGTCCTCTGTTTTGGCCGTACGTTGCTCAAGTCATTTCACACAGACAAGCTCAGCGGTTGGCCAGAGACAATAACAAGGTCACACATTCCCTGCCCTTTGACCTTTTAACTCCTGCTCATTGCTGCTACCTGGATCTGAAATGATCTTTCCACAGCATCCTGGATGTACCGTCCCATGGTGTGTTGAAAGGAAGTTCTGCAGCTGTTTGGAAATGGGCCCTGACAGTGGCCGCTTTGACTGTCCCCCCCCCACAATGTTTGTTCTGGAATCCCTGCAGAACTCCCCACTATCTTAGTGCCCCACTGCTGTGTCGAGCCCCTTAAACTCCCTTTACCCCAGGTAGGTGTCTAGACTGTCATTTTTTGCCACTGGTTTCTTAAAGTTATGGAAAGCGATGGATCTACCACGTCTTCATAAGAAGCCCACAGTCCTTGAAGAATAAGAGCTCAGGGCGAAAACGAGATCTGTGTAGTTGGGGGTCTCGAGCGGCACATTGTGTGGTCTGGCTGACACAAGGGCAGGGAGGGAGCGAAAGTGCACAGGCTGGTTTCCAGGGCAGTGTGGGCCTTGTCATCTCCTGTAAGAGCCCTGCTTCTTCATTAAACTTACACATCGTCAGAAATCCATTTTCCCCCAGGACTTGTATCCTTTGACCTGCCTTTCCTTAGGCTTTACTCCTCCTTCTCTAGCCTGGACCCCATAGTGTATTCCTTCAGCCACTTGCTTCCCAGCGCCCTGATTTCCTTGCCCTGCAGAGCCTGGCCCTAGATCAGTCACTCACTGTCTTTTCCCCTCCTTCGCCTGTTCTTCATGCTGCAGGAGAAAAGCCCCTGAAGTTCCATACATGCTGATATCAGTACAAATTTATGATCTCCAGCCCAGCTGCATTCTCTGGCCATCCTCCCAAGCCCTCAGCACCCCTCGCAAAGCCTGTATCCATCCTTAATCCTCTTGTCCTCAGCCTGACCTTCCTCCCACTTCACCGAGGAATTCACGATATTCGTTCTCGTGGGTTCCTTTGGCTCCTTGCCCCAATCCTGCACCACCTGCACCCTTGCTGTCCTACTTCTGCCCTGTTTGGGAGAATAGGTGATGCTGCTCTGTCCAAAACCGTGTCTTTTCTGGGTCATGGTTCCCCCCAACCTCTCACTTTGTCATTCCATCCGTGCATCCTCATTGCCTGGTTCTATTTGTTCCTTCCTCTCAACATATGAAAGCTTGTTTCTTTTTCCTATTTTTTTTAAAGATTTATTTATTTATTTATTTGAGAGAGCGAGGGAGAGCCCATGAGCAGGAGGGAGAGAATCTCAAGCAGACTCTGCGCTGAGCACGGAGCCTGACATGGGGCTCGATCTCATGACCTTGAGATCATGACCTGAGCTGAAACCAAGAGTTGGATGCTTAACCAACTGCACCACCCAGGTGCCCCTTTCCTATTTTTTAAAAAATATTTTTTTTATTTATTTGAGAGAAACAGAGATAATGAGAGAGAGCATGAGTGGAAAGGAGGGGGAGAAGCAGACTCCCCGCTGAGTAGGGAGCCCGATGCGGGGCTCGGTCCCAAGACCCCGGGGTTAATGACTGAGCCAAAGGCAGACGCTTAACCAACTGAGCCACCCAGGTGCCCCCCTGTTTTTTTTTTTAAGAAACACTGTCAACTCTAAGTTCCTCTGGCTGCTACTCTGTTGCATTCATTCCCTTCTAACCAAGCACCTTCCTTCCCACCCTCCTGCCCTACTCTGTGTGAGGGGTATGCATTAGGGTTGCAGAAACAGTTGTGGTTTCCATGGAGCTTACCTTCTAGTGGTGGGAACAGTATGGAATAGGCGGGTCAGTAGACACATTCACATAGTGTGCGGTGCAAACACTCAAACGGGTAATGGGAAAGCGGTGGCAGAGTGATGGGACCGGGGAGTTGGGGAGCAAGACCACAGAAGGCCTCTTTGAGGAGGTGGCTTTGGGCTGAGACTTGTGGCAAGAAGGATCCAGCCATGCCTGGCCCCGGGGGGGAAAGCATCCCAGGCAGACAGGAGAGAAAAGGCAACGGTCCTGAGGCAGCAGCCGTCACTTGACAACTTCAAAGAGATGAAAGGAAAATACTCAACTCCCTCAACTTGGTGCTGCCGCTTCAGCTCTCATCACCCTTCACGTCTGGCCTGCAGCCCTGACACTTCTCTGAAACCCTCATTGGTCAGGTCACCAGTGATCTCCTGCTTGCCCTCCAGGGGGCCAGTTTTGTCCTTGCACTTAACCCTGATGTAACAGCTGGCATGGCTGCTGTCCCTCGCTCACTGGCGGGCTCCTGCCTTCTGCGTCCTGCTCTCATTGCTCCTGGCCTCTCAGCCTCCTTTGCTGATCCACACACACGGCTCCTGCAGGGTTGGGACACCCCAGGCCAGCATCCTGGGCTCCCTCTTCTGTCCTTACAGACTTCCTGGCTGCTCTGACCCCCTGCACGCTGGGGACACCTACCTCTGTGTGTCAACGGGAGGCCTGTCTGCTGAGCTTCCGTCCTCCTCCTACAGCGCTGGAAATCAGCACATCCGGGGCTCCACTCACAACCCCTTTCTCACCTGTAACTGGAGTCACACCACGTTTCTCCCTCTCCCCCACACACTACGTTTGTCCCATTTCTTGAGTTCTTTCTGCTTCTCATCCTCCCACTGGCACTAGCACTGTTTAGGCCTTTGTCCTTTCTTGCTGAAGCATTTTGGTTCCCTCCTCATGGCAATCTGAGCTCAATGCCTGTGGTCCCTCCACGCTCCCGCTGCTGTAAGGGGTCTCCCGGCTCCTCTGTGAACAAACCCACCGTACTCCCCTGAGCTCCGGGCCAGCATGGCGTGCCCCACCTGACTCTCCAGCTTCGTCCCCCGTCTCTGTCCCATATGTAGCTTTTGCACCCCAGCTTCCCTGAAGTGCCTCAAGTTTTCGTTTTTTCAGTATCATAGCTTATGTTGCTGTCTCTCCCCAGAATGCCCTCTCTGATTTTGCAGTCTTGGCAAACACCCACTCAGTCTTCAGTTCTGGTGAAATATCTTCTAACAAACTGTTCATACCCGCCCTAGGTAGAAGACACCCTCCTTTCTGTTCCCTTCCAGCTTAGGCAGACTCTCTTAGGGGCTTATCATGCATTTATGCCTGTGTTGCTTACCTATCTACCTTTCTCTCTGAGAGCACAGTGATTTTATGTTCATTTTTATATTTCTAATATAAAACACAATCCGCAGTAAATAATAAGAAAAATCAGTGAGGATGAGAGTAACCATGTCACGTGAATATGAAGTGTGTCGGGCTGGCGGGTCCCTGGTGAGGATCCCCGCCCACTGCTGTGCTGGAATCACAACATGCCCTCACTTCCTGTTTATTGTGAAGTACCTGATAGCCTTCATGAAGTGATAGGTGGGTTGTAGTTTTGTGGGGGAGAAAATGCCTCTGAAAAGAAAGTCAGCTGTTAGTAGTAGTGATGAAGTAAGGACGAGCTCTAAGTATGGTGAGGTTCTTAGAAATTTCTGGTAGATTAAGGTGATGAAGTTGTCTGCATGGCTTCGTAACAAGAACAGATACACACAAAATGCAATAAATAGAAGTAGGAAAAGGCAATTCATGAATTGCTTCGGCAAGGACACCGGTCAGTGCAACCATTTCTTATCAAACAAAAGAAACACATTTGGTGAAGGTTGAAAACAGTGATAACCTTGCGTCAGGACACGTCTAGAAGCTGCTATGGGCTGATGCACCGTGATGAGTGGAAAGCAAGGTGTGTACAGACAGTTCCCTACCCTGGCAGTTGAGGAAAAGCCTGAAAGTGGTTACTTTTTATTGTTTTTTTATGGGGAGAATTGCTTACGTGTAGTACCTGAGCATTTGAAGATTCGTGGCAGTCTCAGGACCTCCTCTTTCCCAAATGTCAAATGTCTACCATTTTCCCTGAGAAAACAGAGCTGACAACAGATGGCACTGTAATAATGTCTCATTTATCTCACAGGGTCTGGGAATGAGATATTCCTTCTGAACAGGATTTTCTAACCGAAAACCACTAAAGCACCAAAATAGTTAAAAATTACTATTGGGAGTAAAATGTTTCTCAGGTGTTTCTCTTCTTGAGCAGAGTAAGGAGGCTATGCTCTTACAGTGACATCTTCAAAGGCGATTTACATGGGAGTGTTTTTATATTCAGTGTCTCAGACATTTAAAAAAAGCCAATCATGTTCTGTCTCTCCCCCTGCTGTCAGAAGGCCACTATGTACCTCTGCCAGCATCTCTGCCTGTTCTAGATTTCTCTTTTCCCATATAGTCTTTCTTTTGTGGTTAGAAATATTTTTTCATGAAAAAATTTACTACTTTGAATACATTGTAGACTATGAATTTAGGGGACTGTTATTTAATAACTGTTGCAATTGTGTGTCAGCATAAAAGAAAAGTTCTAAGGGTGGATGTGAAGATTATCTGTGGGTAAATGAGCCCAACTGGTTTTTACAACAGACTTTCTATTGTTTATTCTGACTTCTGTTTTTCATGCTTCTGCATCTTTGCCCTGCTCTGAGCTGTTCCTGTTGTGTATGAAAGTGACCTCTAGGGAGTAAACCCTTGCACAGGGTATGTTCCAGTCAGTCATTAAAGAGTCTGGTGAACACGGGCAGATTGCAACTGCCCTGTGACTTAGTGTGTTCACCTGTAAAATGACAAGGCTGTACTAGATGATCTCCAAAGTCCGTAGAGGCTGAAAGAATAGTTCAGCAAAGCAAAGTTTAAAATCTCGGCAGACCAGAGTGTCCGGAGGATTGAGTGGCCACTTTGGGTTGAGAACATCGTGGGGATCTTCCCAGAGGATGAGGTCAGCTTTAAAAAGGACAGACGGTAGACTGGTGGGGAAGCGTGTCTTGAGAAAGCTCAAGGCCTCTTCAGAGGAGACCAGTTATTGTGGTAAAATATACATAACATAAAATTTACCATTCTATTTTTTAAGTGTACAATTGAGTGACACTAAGCATATTCACACTGTTGTGTAACCATCACACTACCCATTTCTAGAACTTTTTCATCATGTCGGACCGAAACTCTGTGCCCATTAAATACTAACTCCCCATTCCCTGCTTCCCCAACTCCAGGTAACCACATCTGGGATCAGCAGTCCACTTTCTGTCTCTAGGAATTCGACTAGTCCAGACACCTCATATAAGTGCAACCATACAGTATTTGTCCTTTTGTGTCTGGCTTATTTCATGTGGCACATGTCTTTAAGTTTCATTCCTGTTGTGGCATGTGTCAGAATTTCCTTCCTTTCTAAGGCTGAGTAGTAGTCCATTTATGCATCTACCATGTCTCATCCATTCATCTTTTGATGTTGCCATCTCTTGGTATTGTAAACACTGCGGGTATGAACATGTACGTACAAGTATCTGTTCGAGACTCTGTTTTCATTTCTTTTGGGTACACACCCAGAAGTGGGTGGATCATGTGATAACTCTATGTTTAACTTTTTGAAGAACTGCCAAACTGTTTTCCATAGTGGCCGTACCATTTTACATTCCCACCAGCATTGCAGGAGGGTTCCAGTTTCTCCAAGGAGGAAGAGTAGTTGTATATGTGCATTATGAACTAGTTTGACTGGAGCCCATCTTTCTCATGAGGCAGTGGCAAGACCTACAATTAGGACAGTAGATTGAGGCCATAGTATGGAGGGTCTTGAAGGCCTGGCCATGGTATTAGTACTTTATTCTCTAGACTGTAAGAAGCTGGTGAGGGAAGAGCAGGATTAGAATGGTGCTGTAGGAAGGTGAAGGGCCAAAGGATATCCTTTGCAGGATGGATTGGGCCCTGGAAGTGGGACGTGGGTTGGCAGAGAATTGTAGTTATCCTGCTGAGAGACCTGAACTAAGCTCCGTGTGGGAAGGTAGGAAAGGCAGGGATGACAGCGGAGACACTTCTGGGATCAGCAGGCAGCATTGACCGCAACCTGTGGACACTCATATTGAGGGAGGGTAAGTAAGAGTGTGAGGGTAAGGAGTGGTACCTCCTTGGCATCCGGCATCTGTCATGACAACGTAGTCAGGTCCTACGTTGATGACAAGATGTAGAGAGGGGGCTTATGTCTGGTTAGTTCCTTGCCTGCTGAAGGAACAGACATTTGCAGCAGACCATGGAGCTATATCTTGGATGCCTGGGGGTGTCCCCACCTAGTGTGTCATTCTACATGCAGCCTGGCCCCCTTGAGTAGCATAAGATGAGCACTAGGATATTTGCTCAGGAAGCGGAAACACCAAACTCAAAGTAAACTTAGTGTCAATGGAAAGAGGGCAGTTAGGGTATCTAACCCAAAATCTAAGCTAGCTCCAAAGTTTTTATTTTGATCTTTAATTTACATAATGCCTAAAAATGATGCTATCCTACGCAAAGCCGGTTTGCTTTGCATTTGCTGGTGTGCATGCCAGCTCATTGGCTGAAAGGCCATTTCTGTCTCAGAATCCTTCTGCCTGCCCCCTTTCTCTCAGGCTCTTTGTGTTTCCACCACTGAAGATTTCCAGGAGGCACGGGGATCCACTGAGGTGTCGTCCTTTGTGTTCCAAGCAGACCGAGAGTGCCAGTGTGCAGGTGTGGGAGGGCGTGCCTGCGGGTGTGGTGGGTGGATGGCTGGGTCTGGGTTTTAGTGGACACAGGTTGCAAGAGAGTTTTAAATAACTTATTTGAAATGGACTTAAGAGATCTAAATCAGATTTGTAAGACATAATTAATTTAATTAGTTTGAGTATGGGGAAATATGCTAAAAAGTTGATGCAATAACTGTTTTGAGGCATGGGATGTGGAAGACAGTGAGAAAGCAGCTGAAACTGTGGTGTGCACGCTCGGCCTGGGTGCGCTGGCGTCCACAGGAAGCGGTGCCACGCCTGGGGGCCACGGCCACAGCTGCTCTCTGTCGGGAGGCAGCTCCTCTGACGTGCCTATGAGGATCACTGTCGTGAGAATTCTCACATTCCCGGGCTTCTCTCTAAGTAGATGCCCATCTCTTCAGATGGGTTCGTGTATCTCCCTACCTGTATTTTCAAATCTGTGGATTCAGATTTTTAAAAGTTAATGATTCTTATCCTGGTGCCGAGAAAGAAAATGACTCCGTTAAAAAGCCCTCTTCAACCCACGTACATTTTTATCTGCACATTAAGCTGTCAGCAGCCTTTCCCACGTGGACTGCTGTGTGGAGAAGGTGTGCTTGCTGACACCAGATACCAGGAGCTTGACGAGGCGCAGCCACCGACCCCTGGCGGGCCCCTCCCAGCTGTGCGGCCTCTGTTACCGAAAGCAACCCCTTTCTCACTCGCCCAGCCTTATTTTAACCCTGGAAGTTAGTGTTTTCCCCAGCTGCTGCGGACAGCGCTAGAGGTGGCGGAGGGCTTGTTTCCTCAGCGAGTACTGATTGCCCGAAAGAATGAACAGACTTTGAAGGGAACCACTTCACATTTTCAAAGAAGTCCTTTGAGCTTCCTAAGACATGAACCTTCTTCTTTCTTCCATGAATGGCCTCTGCAGGGACTCTAAATTCTGTTCCAGCGTAAGCTCAGCAAAACCTCTCTCGCTTCCGTGGCTCTGAGGGCCATTGAGCAGTATACCCTGTTACCCAAGGAATCGATGGAGGCATCAGAAGGGCACTCAGGCCTTGTCACTGTGTGCCCAGGTCCTTCAGTCACCCGTGCTGGCTGCCAGCGGATTGCGCAGCTTGATTCTCAAGGCAGGCCCTTGGGACAGCTGTGAGAAATGAGACTACCTGAAAATCTGCGGGACCAGACTCCTCTCTGGGGCTCCTGAAGGAGATCCAATCTTTGAAAAGGATCAAAGAGGCGGTAAAGCAGGCTGTGAGCATGAAAAGCCCCTGTACGGCAGAGAGTGGAGCAGAGACCTGGCCGTGTTTGTGAAGAAGACCTGTAGTGCTCACAAAAGCAGAGGGAGTGAGGAAGAAAAGGAGGGCGGTGTGTCAGAGGCCTGAGAACTGTAACTCCTGTGGGCAGGCACTTCCCTGGAGACGCACTTTTGAAGCTACTCCAAGACTGGGAGGTGCATGCCAGCTAAGGTGGGGATTGGGAGGAGGGATGAGAGCTGCAACAGAAAACATGGCAAGTCAGAGGTAAAAGATGAAGGAGCTTGTCTGGCAATTTGTTGGATTCTTACAGGAGTTTTTTTCTGACTGTAGAAAAAAACACCCACAATACCAGTGATGTCGGGAAGGCAGTGGAACCTAAGCATCGGGAATCGTTTGCTTGATAGAAAAATTCTGTCGGGTCAGGCTCATCTTGAGAGTTGACGGGTGGCGACTGTGGCATTTCAGTACCAGTGACGTGGGGTAGAGCACAGTTTGGGGGGCCTTAAGTAGATATCCCAGGTAGTCTGGCTCGGGAGCACTGAGCTGTGCTGCTTCTCAGAGGTAGGAGGGATGATATGGAATTAAATAAGATGTGTGCCTGCCACTGTGCTGGGTATTTTATGTGTTGTGCACTTTAACGCTTCCAGAAGCTTCCAGAGGGCCACTCTGAAGTGCTCCGAATAGATCGCTATGGTCAGTCCATCTGAAATGGTGTAATTTCTAAGAGATAATTTGAACATTCTTTTACAATTAAATAAATAGAATAACTATAGTATTTATCTAATCATATTGCGGAAAGAGTGGATAATAGCAGAAAAGAAAAAAAAAACACACAACCCCACTCCACATCACAGCCGATCTTATTTTGGCATGTTTCCTTACTGTCCTTTTTTGAATGCCTCTGTATAGTACAAATACAGTTTTGTATCCAACATTACGAATTTCTTTCTGTGTTTATAGGAAGTCTTCAAAACTATGATTTTTAAATTGATGGTATTTTGATTTCTTTGGGGATTTTAAATATGGGAGCATTTTGGGTATTCTAATACTTATTACATGTAGAGATTTAATCTTAATTTAATGTTTAAAAGGCATTTTGTGCTAGATCTCAGCTATAAAAAAATATACTCAGCAGCCAGCGTCAATTTTTAACACTCTCTTTGTGTCTCCGTTGACAGGGATCTACCGCACAGAAAAGGATAAAGGCACTCTGTATGAGCTCACGTTCAAAGGGGAGCAGAAGCACGAATTCAGACGACTCGTCTTGTTTCGACCGTTTGGCCCGATCATGAAAGTAAAACAAGAAAAGCTCAACATGGCCAACACGCTCATCAACATCATTGTGCCACTGGCGAAGCGGGTGGACAAGTTCCGGCAGTTCATGCAGAATTTCAGGTTTGTTTGTACATGTTTACCTTCCTCTGTGTGGCATGTGTTAAAATGCTGATATTATTTCCTGTCATCTCCCTCCTTTCTCCAGCCAAGTACAAAGGCCCCTTTCTCTTCTTGTTCAACTGTTCTCTTCATGTAAAGTTTATCATTTGCATTTGCCTTTCCCTAAAGCAATTAGAACACTGTCAGACAAGCAGATTTACCATCAGAAGGGGAAATTCTGAGGGGTGGCTTTTCATCAGGACCTGCAGAGATGGCCTAATGCCTGCTGTGTCCAGGTCTAGCTTGAGTTTAGGCTCAGGTTTGGGGACAGCACAGGCCACGCTGTCTCATCAACGGTGTTAGGCTTCTCTCAGACTCTCGAAGGCCAGGGCCACCATGGCCCATTGACTTGGCTGGAGAATGTGCACCCTGAGCTGCGGGAGGCCTTCGTTGGTTGTCCTGCTCCTGAAGTGGCTGGGATGGATTGAATCAGAATCCATTTTTTATTCTAACCTACATCTCCTCAGAGACTAAATTTAGAATTATACCAAGAAGTTTCCAAGCACTCGCTTTTATAGCTACTCAGGAAGACTAAGTAGCGTTTCGTTTTCAGATGCAGTCATGTAGTTTTTACATATGTGTCTTGAAGCTCTTTACTGTGCAGTGTTGGCTCTTGTAAGCTATCATGGCTAACATTCATATATTGGTTCACCTAAATTAGCTCACTTACCTAGCCAGCTTACTGTAAAGATAAAAGTTATATGTGTCTAATTATAAATCTTGGAAGATCAAATTTATTTTTATTTTTAAAAATTTTTAAAGATTTTATTTATTTGTTTATTTGAGAGAGGGAGTGAGCACAAGTGTGGGGGAGGGGCAACAGCAGAGAGAGAAGCAGACTCCCCGCTGAGCAAGGAGTCCAATGCGGGGCTCAATCCCAGAACCCTGGGATCATGACCTGAGCTGAAGGTGGACACTTAACTGACTGAGCCACCCAGGCTCCCCTCAAACTTATTTTTATTTTTATTTATTTATTTTTTTTAGAGAGAGTGAGTCGGGGGAGGGGCAGAGGGAGAGGGAGAGAGAATCTTAAGCAGGCTCCATGGAGCCCAACGTGGGGCTCCATCTCACGACCCTGAGATCTATTCAAGAGTCTGACGCTTAACCGAGTGAGCCACCCAGGTGCCCCTCAAACTTACTTCTAATCTTTTATCACTAAATTCACATTATAAAAAGCCAGTAATGCTCAGTATAAGGGTGTGGTTGATACTTCTCAAAATTCTAGATAATGAATGCAGTCTTTTTAAAATTTTTACATTTGAAGGCTAACCTTTATCTAAATAAATTTTAGGGTCAGAATCCAATAGTCTTAAAAGAGGCCTTTGGAGGTCACCTGGTCTAATCCTCCCTTAGTTCAGAATCCCTCCAGAGCATCCCTGACATTCGTTCTCTGCAACGTGTGTGTGTGTGTGTGTGTGTGTGTACCTGAGCATGCGTGTGTGTGTGTGTGTGTGTGTGTGTGTACATGAGCATGCGTGCCAGGTAACAAACTGCCTCCTTCACTAGGCAGGCTGCTCTGTTTTTGAGCAGCTCCAGATAGGAAGCTTGCTATTATTTGGACCTGCAGTCTGCCTCCCTGTGATTTCAACCCAGTGGGTCTAGTTCTACCCTCTGAGGAAATGACTGAACAAATCCATTTCCTCTTAGACATCAGAGCCTTTCACATCTTTAAAGACAGCTGTCACAATGCCCATTGTCTTTCTTTTCCAGGTTCAGCAGTTGTGCCTTCAGTTGTGACACCATGCAGAGGAGGGTGGGCTGATCTTGTCATCTGCTCCCAATCTGTAGAGACCCTGTGGGCACCGTCCCCTGAGCGTTGGCCGTGTCCCCTGGCTCCGGTAGTTAAGTGTCTATGGAGCTTTGGCTTCTGGCAGCCTTCCTTTGGTGTTTCTGTGTCCCCTGCCTTCTCTTTGGGATGTCAGAGGGCTGCTGGTTGATTCAGCAGGATTTCCCGAGGACTAAACCTGTGGTTGGCACTAGGCATGAAGTCAAATCATTGCTTCGGTTCTAGGACTCGTTTTCGGTAAATTTCTGTGGCCCGGAAGCTGCCTAGAGTGCACCGGATGAAGGGCCCTGAGATTTGCGTCAGGCCGGCGTGAAGGCCCGCCGCGGGGCGTGCTGGGCGCGGCGGCGTAGTGGTCACGCTAAAGCAGCGTCCGCTTGGTTCTCTGTGTAGGTCCCGGGCCCGGAGCCCCAGGATTCTCTTGGTTTTACAGGACCGGCTGTTGCCTTAGTGTCGTGAGGATTGCAAATATTTAACCATAGGACTAAAACTAGAAGGGAAATATTGTTGAAACAGGTAAAATGACCAGCTTGCCAGTCTCCAAAATTGAGATAGTGAAATGAAATGTAATTCTAGTTCCTGTTTTAAAAACAAATAAAATGCCCGCTGTGGCACAGAGGCAGGAGAGGAGGTGGGCGGGAAGGCTTACGACTTGGGTAGGATATTTGGAAGGCCTGTGTGTGCCAGACACGCGACCAGACGTCGGGGTAAGGAGGTGAGTTCCAGAGGTGGTGCCTACATTCCCGTGGCCTAGAAGCCACGCGAACGGAGCTCGGAGCTGCCGCAGAAACAGAGACAAGGGGCAGTGGGTGGCAAGAAAGGCTTCCCAGCACAGAGGAAGCCGAGTGGGGAGTTTGCTCTGTACTCTAGGGGTTTCTGAGTGTGTTGGGTCTCTGAAAACAATGAGATAAGAAAGGGTACTCAAACCTGAGAGTATTTAATTCTGTGTCAGAACTTAGTATAGGTGGCATTTCAAATCAGCCAGCAGAGAATGGATTGTTCAGTGTATGGCTTTAAGACAACTAATCAAACATAGCAGAAAATATTTAATTCTTACTGCGTACCAAAACTCTAGAGTAAACGCTGGTCAGTTAAATATTTAAATAGAATTAATACAAACATTAAAGTATTGGGAAAAAATATAAGGAGCTATTTATTAAATATTTGACGTTATCTTTATGAAATCCTTTTTGTCATAAGATTAGCAGATATTAACTCTTGCTGGAACTGAAGATGGCATTATGAGTGACTTTTGTTTTCTTCTTTTGAATTCTGTTTTGTAAATTTTTATGTAGTTACCATATGTTTTGTGTTTTTTTAAAAAATTCAACGAAAGATTTTTTTTGGCTGTTATAATTTAAACATGGATTTTTAGTTTGTAAAAGTGATATATAGCTATTATAAGATATTTAAATAATATAGAACACAAGGAATGAATTATTTAAAAATCCACCCCTCCCAAATTAACAATTTTTAACATTAATTGAACTCTATTGTAGGTACTTTTCTTTGAATATATGCAGATAGAAGAATAACTTGCTAGCTAGAAATAATTTAATACCTGAGATATACTATATATTCTGTTTTTAATTAAATAATTACTTTTTGCCTGACTCAATTTATAGAAGCGAATCCAAAGTATAAATTCAAAATCTGAAGTATAATCTGAAGAAATTGCTGATCTTTAATAAAATGTTTCTCCGCTGTAAGAGGTATTATTAGCTCTGAAGAGATCCCTCTAAAATTATCTTTTTTTTTAGAGAGAGAGAGAGAGTGGGGGAAAGGGCAGAGGAAGAGTGAGAGAGAGAATCTTAAGCAGGCTCCACGCCCTTCATGGAGCCCCATGCGGGTATTGAGCTCACGACCCTGAGATCATGAACTGAGCCTAAGCCAAGAGTTGGACGCTTAACCAACTGAGCCACCCAGGCGCTGCTGAGATCCCTCTAAAATTTAAAAAAGAAAAAAAAAAGATTTTGCACAACAGAAAAGATTGGAATCATTATGTATTTTTTGCTGCATATTCTCAATTTAGACTGGAATGACTGAAAAATCACCTAAAGAGGAGGAAATCAGCACAGTCATACTTCCTCCCTCTCCTACATCCCCTCTTCCAGTGCCCTGGCCGTCTTATTATTTTTACCTTATCAGGGGTTGCAGCCTTTGTGTTCTGTTTTGTAGCCACAGAGCCTGTGTGTAAGTGGATTTCGTGGACCCATCAGCAGCCCTCTGACAACAGTGGCTTCAGTCCTGAGGTCTTGGTTGGCTAGATTTCATGGGTGAGATTTTTTTTCAAGAAGTGTCCTATGTGCTAAGAGTGGAATGTCTACTTATGGTCATTTTAATTTAAGGATAACTTGGTTGGGCTTAAAATTCTTAGGACACAGTTTCTTTCTTCGGAAGTTTGTAGACATTCTTCTGGCATCTGATGATCCCACGGAGAAATGTTAGGACAACTTTATTTCGCTTCACCTGAGAAAGACTTACTTTTGCCTGAGTGCCTGAAGAATTCCTTCTTGAATCTTGAATCATAATAGCTTCATCAGGATATGTCTCATCGCAGTGTCTTGTTCTCGCTCAGATTTTCCTGTACTTAATCGAGTTTTCTTTTTTGTTTTGTGGATTCTTTCATGTCAGGAAAATTTTTCGGTGTTTTAATTTTGTATTAGCTTCTATTTCTTAATGCTAGTCTTTTAGCTGCTTTCACATGAGGCTTTCCTCGAGATGAGCAATTTGATTTTCAGATGCATCTATTCTGTCCTTTGCTATGCTTAATTTATTACTTTTGTGTGTTTGGGCTGCCACCTTATTTTCTCAGCACAGAATGTGCCTTTTAATCTGTTGTTTTTATCATTTCTTCTTTGAACTTTATTGAATTCACATTTTTTTTAAGAAAGTGAAATGTGTAAGATATTTTCTTCTGTTTGAATTGTATTTTCTTTCAGACTAGGTTTTTCATTTACTTTTTGAATGCTGTTGGCTTTCTTGTTTCTCTCTTTTTTTTCTTCCTTTAATTTTGATACTTTTCTTGAAACATAGTTGCTGTGAGGTGGCCCTTCATCTTCCTTCTGCCTGGCATACAGAGGGCCACACAGACTGTTTGCTCTGACCTTGTAGGGTGGGTTCTCCTTTGCTACCTCCCCGTCTTGATGGAGAACTATTTGTGTCCCACTCCTGGCTATATTCTGAGGGCAGGGTATTTATTGTTCTATTCACTTTATTTGTAGTCTCCAAGAACAGAGAAAACTCAATGGAGGCTTTGTGCGGCCTTTGTTGGAGGTTCCCTATTCCCGTGGCTCTTCTGTGCCCTGGAATGGATATGAGCTGTGCTGGGCTCACTCTGCCTAGTGGTGGGTGGGTCTTTGTCCTCAGGGGAGGATGACTTGGCTCTGAGAATGGGCCCTCAGGAAAGGGCTGAGGCCTGGAACATCAGCCCCATGAGTTTCCTTCTCATCTCCACCTGTTGTCTTCAGCAGCTCTCCCCACCACCCAAATCAAAAAGAGGAAGGAAGATAAGGTTTGGGCCTTCTGTTTAATGATTGGCGCTGTGTGTTTGTGTGTGTGTGTGTGTTGTGGAGGGTATATATAAGATGTTTCATCTGACTATCAGCTTTTCCCATCCCTTCTTTTTCTGCTCTTAAGAAGGATCTTGACTGTGATCATCTTTTTTTCCTTTGCTTCTGCCCACTCCACCTTTTTTGCAGGGGTTAGTTTACAAAGTGTAATGAAGAGAGTCCTAACGTCCTCCTCTACTTTCCATGTGAGGTGGAGAGACCATGTATTCCACTGTGGCTCTTCCTTCACGGAGATCCTGAATTGGGATTTGGGCCCCGTCTCTCCCCAGACCAGCTGTTGCCCTCGGCCACCTTCTCCCTGCCTGGGCTGCCTCCCCAGCTCTTCTGGAGGGAGTAGATGGAGCCAGGAGCCAGGAGCCACATGAGGGGAAAATCAAATCTTCTGTTTCTCCCACTGTCTTCTTGTCTTCCATGTGAAGATTTACATCCTGTTCATTGGTCATTTATTAGTAGTAAGACTTGCCATTTGCCACTATTTTTGGTATAGGGTTTGCAATGATCAGTGTGAGATTAATGTATTTAAAACATTATCTTTCCAGTGCATGTCTTTTAAAATGTAGACACCCTTTGTTCTGACACCATTTGAATGAGGAATCTTTTACAAGTTGCTTTATGTATCTGGCTTTAGTATCTTCTGTAAAATCAAAGTACTGGTCCAGAATGGCTCCCCTTGTAGCTCTGACACTGGTTATTACCGATAGATTTAGGGTTTTGTTTTGTTTTTCACTTCAGCATCAGTTTGCTAACTATTCACCTAGAAAAGAGCCAAATGACTAAGAATTATAACAAAGATGCCTTCTTGGACAGAAGAAATAGATGTAGAACCCAAAATTCCCCCAGAGAGAATGGCCCCTAGGGAGGACTGGGTCTGAGAAATCAGCATACTTGGGGTGAAAGCCAGGCATGGGGTACAATCTGCAAGGAACCAAAGACCAAGTTTTCATGTTCTAGAACCATGTCGGGGGTGGGCCCTTGGGACAAAAATGATTCCTGGGTACATGGAATATATGGACTAAGATATTTATTCTCATTTTATTCTCATTATTATTTGAGTCATGTCAACTAATCCTAAAAATTATTTGTGTTTACAAAAAATACCGATTTAATAAAACCATTTTTATAAAGGTCATTAACAAAGACTGATTAACAATGCGGAATGGAAGATGGGTGTGCCTGGAACCCGGAACCAAGGGAAACAGTTGCAGATTGTCAAAAATGCCAGCTCTGAGCTTTCTGTCAGACAAAGGGACAAGGGGGAAACTAAGGCTGGTTTACTTCCGCCCTCAGTAGTTAATGAAGAGAAGGCTGCTATTTGTTGGGGGCAAAAAGCTTTCTCCTAGTACTAGACCCTAACGGCCTTTATTGAAGCGGCAGTAAGCATTAAATGAGAGCTATTCCTGGGATTTACAAGACATTACAAAGCTAAAGCTTCAGTATTACTGTCTCTGTGAGTAGGAATACAGCTGGCAGGAGCACCATGGACCGCTCTGATCTGGCTACTGGGGGCCGCTTTGTGGCGCCATTGTTGTTCATGGAGATGAGATGGCTTTGTACTATGGCAGCCCGGTTCTCTGTTGCTGTCATTGTAGTCCTGGCCTGTGGAGGATCTTCACAGGCTCCGGGTGCTGTTTCCTCTCCCATGAATGCTCCACATGACTCCCTTGGGGTTTGGGGGACTACATCATTAAGGACCCCTTTACCTGTGGCCAGAAATAGAGGGAGTGTATCCAGGAGAACTTGCTTCACATCTAGCCCTGTTTTTATGTTTCCCTTTGCCCAACAGCGTATTAACTTAAACCTACCTCCTCCTGCTTTTCTTCTTTTTTTTAATCACCTGATTTGCCTTTGAAACTATTCTCATATTTGCTTCTTGGCTCTTTAGTTTCCCTTGGCTTCTGGGTTATAGGTCTCAAGCTCATCAGTTATGTCAAGGTATAGTTTGTGATAGCAGGAAGAAACTCATAATAACAAAGCTATGGATTGTCTTTGTATCCTTTCTCTGAGCCTCTCCCAGAAAAAAAAGGGATTTTTAAGCAAATGATTTTTTTATGATTTCTAAAAATCTTTCCCAGTTCATTTCAAGTTTGCTTGATTTTTATTTTGACTACTTCCAGCTGGTCTGAGAACCTTTTTTCACGTTGCTATGATTCTCCTCAGACTTTGGTGGTTAATTTTGTTTTAATGTTCTTTCTTTCCTTCTTCTGACTCTTCTCTCATCCCTCTCAAAGCATTTATGATATTTTCAGTATCAGGGACATCTTTTACTTAAAATTTCTTTAGTCATATTTTAATCCCTTTTCTGCCTAGAACTGTGAAGATGTTTCTGGAGATTTCTGGATCTTTAAAAAACAATGACTATAGACTCTCCAGACCAAAATGAGCCTTGAGGGTAGGGCTAACTAACCTGGTGTAATTTAGAGTATAATAGAAAGGCTTCAGGTCATCATCACATTGCGGATTGTTGTTGAGATAGGCCCCTGATCTTCTTGGTTTTTCAGAAGGAAAACTAATGTAGTTTCCATTACAGTATTATCCTTCCTCCCACTCATGCCCCTCTGCCTCTCCCACGGGCCCGTTCTCTATTCATGCACCGGTGTTGCACCTAGGAAAGTTTTAGGGTTCGTATGTTTGAGAAACACTAATTTACATCATTCACCTTATTTGGAGAAAAGTTTCTATTTTGGGACCTAATAGAAGTTGTTTCTTATTTCATTTGAGCCACAGAATATGTGAAAACATCTACCCAAGATCAGTTGGAAACGATTCCATTTGCTCTTCTGAAATGGGCAACCAGGAGAGTGGGTCCTGATTGCTTGGTTGAGAGTCAAAAATCAGGCTCATTTCTTTAACACTGATCAGACTACTCAAAAAATGGAATCCAGGAATTGTATATTAATTAACTTGGGGCGAGGGAAGGGGAGGGGACCCACCAAACCAAAAGAAGAATGTTATTTTTTTAAAGCCCAATTTCAGGAGGCCCCAGTCACTCTCTTCCCTCTTCAGGGTAGTACCTAGTCCTTTTTTCCAATGCCTTTTGGCTAAGCAGTTTCTTCCTGTTGGCAGTGCAGACCATAGGTAGCATTTGGAGACTCATGAGCTGTTACGTATTTATTACCTCATTTGCACGGGACATAATTAAAGGTAAATCAGATTTTCTTCTCATACCTGATATATTTGAGTAGAAAATTGACTTAGAAAAGAGTAGTGATATAATTTCCTTGCAGCTATGCCTCCTGAGCCAAGAAAACACTTTCTCTGCTCCTCTCTACCTGCGTGGAGCCTGTCAGGGCTCAGCTTAAATACTCCCTCTTCCTTGAGACCCCTTCTTCATCCCTCAAAAGAAAGTAATCACACCCTTCTCAGTCTCTTGGCTCACTACACCTCCAAACCGTTGCTGCAGATAGTCCATCCTGCCTTATGCTCTTTAGCTGTCCATTCCTTCCAATACACTATAAGGTCACTGAGGCAGGTAGGGTGACCAGTTGTACCAGTTTGCTTGGGACTGAGGCATTTGTCAGGACATGGAGAATCCCAGGCAAACCTGGGTGGTTGGTCCCCCTACAAGGCACCATAAAATGTTACATTTTAAAATCTTATTCCAATGAGAATAGAGCATTGCACCACAAAGTTACTCAGTAAATATTTTTGAATCCATGTTTCCATAGGCCATTTAGCCTGAATTATAAAAATAACTACCCCTAATTATATATAAACACAATTTTCCTTCTCTCTGTCACCTTCTGTGGTAAGAGGTCCAGCTTCTTGTGCCCTCCCAGTCTGTCTAGGAATCCTCAGGGATGTTTCGCATATGCTCAAATACAAGTTCAGCTTCCACTGACTGCTCAGGCATCAGCTGCGTGATGCCAACGCACTGCTTCTGACAACAGCCAAAGTTGTTGGCACTTGCTAATGCCACGGAGGCTGCTGGTGCAGCCACCACTGTGCCAACACTGCCACATTAATTCCCCAAAAGTCCTGGCTGGAGCTCCCGACACTCCCTCATAATCGTATTTTCTGTAAAGAGAGCCTTTCAGCATTTCCTGCAGCTCCATCTCTCTCTAGGGCTTACCCGTGAGTCCACAGGAACCAGCTGGAGAGCAGGACAAACCCTGGGGACGTACTCTGTTTTCACAGTCATGCACCCCTCTGATAACTCCAGTATTCTGCTGAACCTGATTCTTCCTTAAGATAGTGGTTCTGACCAGGGGGGCTATTTTGCACCCTCTACCCTGGCACATTCGGTAAAATCTGGAGACTTTTTTGGTTGTCACAACTGAGCTGGGGGTTGTGGGTGCTACTGATGTCCAGTAGGTAGAGGCCAGAGATGCTGCTAGACCTCCTGCTATGCACAGGACAGCTCTTTCCACAACAGGGAATTCTCTGGTCCAAAATGTCGATGGTGTGAAGTTGAGAAACCCTACTTTAGGATGCGTTTTCTCCCTAGGAGTACAGCACTTCCTCCAAATAGGCCTTGGGTTCCCCTGTCCCCTATTCCACCAGATTGCACAGTCATATCTGACTGGTCCCATCAGGAACGCAAGTGAACAGTCCTTCCCCATGGCCAGTTTACATTTGGAGTTTGGTTGAGGCTTCTTCCATCCTCCTCCTGGCCACACAAACCCATTCCACTTTGTGGCAGAGTCCTAGATAGGTAAGACCAAAGCTGTGAGATTTCAAAAGTACATCATTCGTCCTGCTCAGGTAACCTGAGGTATACAAATACCAGGCTGGTCCTTAGGAAAGCTGGATTGCGTGCCTGGCTGCCTCCATAGCTTGGGCAGGTCACTGGAACTCCTTTCCTTATCTCTGTACTGAGAGTGTAAATGATGGTCAAGTAGTTCTTTACACAGTGCAGTCGTTCAGATGAGTAACAGAACTCAAAGACCGTGATGTGCCTTCAGCCTCTTGAGAAATAAAAATACAGCTGTAAAAGTGACTGTGAAACATGTTTTCTGACTGAAAATATATCTTAATTAGTCCCTGTACTCTGTGGCACAATATCCTCAGGGAGAAGGAACTGTTGTTTTCCAGAAAAAAATGTCTTGAAAAGACAAGGTCTTTGTGGACTGCCTTTTGTTTTGTTGATGGTTTCCTTTGCTGTACAAAAGTTTTTTATTTTGGTGTAGTCCCAGTAGTTTTTTTTGTTTTTTTGTTTTTATTTATTTGTTTGACAGAGAGCACAAGTAGGCAGAGTGGTAGACAGAGGGAGAAGGAGAAGCAGACTCCCTGCTGAGCAGGGAGCCCGATGTGGGGCTCGATCCCAGGACTCTGGGATCATGACCTGAGCCGAAGGCAGACGCTTAACGACTGAGCCACCCAGGTGCCCCGGTGTAGTCCCAGTAGTTTAATTTTGCTTTTGTTTCCCTTGCCTCAGGAGACATATCTAGAAAAATGTTTCTACGGCCAGTGTCAAAGAAATTATCGCCTATGTTTTCTTCTAGGAGTTTTATGGTTTCAGGTCTCACATTTAGGTCTTTTCATCCATTTTGAGTTTATTTTCATATATGGTTTGAGAAAGTGGTCCAGTTTCATTCTTCTGCGTGTGGCTGTCCAGTTGTCCCAACACCATTTGTTGAAGAGACTGTCTTTTTTTCCATTGGATATTCTTTCCTACTTTGTTGAAGATTAGTCATGGGTTTATTTCTGGCCTGAATTATGTTTCATTGATCTATATGTCTGTTTTTGTGCCAGGACCGTATAGTTCTGATTACTACAGCTTTGTAGTATATCTTGAAATCTGGTATTGTTATACCTCCAGCTTTGTTCTTCTTTCTCGAGATTGCTTTGGCTATTTGTGGTTCCATACATATTTTAATATTATTTGTGCTAGTGCTGTGGAAAATGCTGCTGGTGTTTTGGTAGGGATTGCATTAAATATATAGATTGCTTTGGGTAGTATGGACATTTTAAGAATACCGGTTCTTCCAATCTATAAGCACAGAATAGCTCCATTTGTTTGTGTCATCTTCAGTTTATTTCATCAGTGTTTTATAGTCTTGGGAGTACAGTTCTTTCACCATCTTGATTAAGTTATTCCTAGGTATTTAATTATTTTTGACACAATTGTAAATGGGATTGTTAATTTCTCTTTCTGCTACTTCATAATATTAGTGTATAAAACACAACAGATTTCCGTATATTAACTTTGTATCCTGTGACTTTACTGAATTCATTTATTAGAAGATATTTGCCAAAGACATATTTGATAAGGGGTTAATATCCAAAATATGTAAGGAACTTATACAACTCAACACCAAAAATAATAATAATAATAATCTGACCAAAAAAATGGGCAGAGGATCTGAAGAGACATTTCTTCCAAAGAAGACATCCGGACGGCCAACAGACACATGAAAAGATGCTCAGCATCACTCATCATTAGGGAAATGCAAATCAAAAGCACAATGAGGTAATCACCTTACACCTGTCAGAATGGCTAGAATAAAAAACACAAGAAACAACAAGTACTGGTGAGGATGTGGAGAAAAGGAGTCCTCGTGCGTTGGTGGGAAAAGGAGACCTCGTGTGTTGGTGGGAATGCAAACTGGTGCAGCCACTGTGGAAACAGTATGGAGGTTCCTCCAAAAGTTAAAAATAGAATTAACTATATGACCCAGTAATTCCACTTCTGGGTATTTACCCAAAGAAAATGAAAGCAATAATTCGAAAAGATATATGCACCCTTATGTTTATTGCAGCATTATTTATGATAGCCAAATCATGGAAGCAACCAAATGTCCATCCATAGATGAGTGGATAAAGAAGATGTGGTATATATACAATGGAATATCACTCAGCCATTAAAAAAGAATGAGATCTTGCCATTTGCAACAACATGGATGGACCTGGAGATTATAATGCTGAGTAAAATAAGTCAGAGAAAGACAAATACCATATGATTTCACTCATATGTGAAAGAAACAAAACAAATGAACAAGTAAAGAAAAATGAGACAAGCAAAAGAACCCCAGTGGACTCTTAAATACAGAGAACAAACTGGTGGTTGCCAGAGGGGAGGTTGAGGGAGATAGGGGAAATAGGTGAAGGGGATTAAGAGTACACTTATCGGGGCACCTGGGTGGCTCAGTCGGTTAAGTGTCTGAGTTTGGCTCAGGTCATGATCCCAGAGTCCCAAGATTGAGCCGGAATCAGGCTCCCTGCTCAGCGGGGAGTCTGCTTCTCCCTCTGCCCCTAACCCCACTCGTGCTTGCGCTTTCTCTCTTTCTCTCACTGTCTGTCTCTCTCAAATAAATAAAATCTTTTTTAAAAAAGTACTCTTATGATGAACACTGAGTATTGTACAGAATTGTTGAATCACTATATATTGTGTACTTGAAATTAATACAACAGTGTATGTTAATTATATGTCAATTGAAAAATAAGAAAAAAAAGACAAGGTCTTCGTGAAGAAGAAACAATTTTGAGGCTTCTAGATTGAGATAGAAGAAAGACCATGTAGGATTGTGGAGCTCATATAATACAAAGCATCCATGTGAAATGAAGAGCTTTCCTGAAGGATACTTAGGAAGTTGAGGTGCCCTGAGATTCATTCCATGCACTTTGCTACAGCCCTACCATGGCTGTTACAGAGAGGTGCTCTCGGGGCACCTCAGTTAGCTTGAAGGATCCAGGCACAAATAATCACACCAAAACACAGACATCTCCATGTATGTAGTCACCCACATACACACTCTTCTCCCGCACACATTGTTCCAGGGGATGGAGTCTAGTAAGACTTGTTTGGAAAAATATAAAAATTACAAGATCGTTCCGACAGATTGATGATGGTGTTTCCATAGTTCTGCTCATTCCCTCATGGAGTGTTTGTTTATTGCGTCATAAGTAGTTTTAGTTATGATAGTAGATCGAGAACTTCTCAAGGGCAAGACTGTTGAGGTCCCGGGTAGAGCATCTGGCATATAGGATGTTGCTTGCGTGGTTTTTGTTTGTTGAAGGAAGGAAGGAAGAAATGAGTACGAGGAGTGGAGCTGTGGAGGAGCACCGCAGAACCCAGTCTGCTTTGCCTTTTTGGGAAGCCTCAGCTGGTGAATGAAGAGTGAAGGTCCAAGGGATCTCTGTTTTAGTCCTTGAAAGCAGAAAGTGCTTCAAATGGATTTTAAAATGCCATCAAAGATGTTACTAGAAAAACAAGAATGCTTTTTATCCAGGCTCAGCGGGTAACCCTCTCCTGATTCTGGGATACATTTTTTCCAGCTACACATGCAATTTTAAAGCACCATTTTTTGGGTGCTTGGCGCTGTGTGCACTTTTATCCTACCCTGGCAAAGGAAGTTAAAGCTTTGTCTGGCAGGTTTGCAAAAGAGCTCTTTTATGGACAGAGAATTTTGTTGTCAGTAGATTCCGTCTGCGGGGCCTGGGCCTGTGAGGGAGCTCTTGGTTTGAAGCACGTTGTCACATGCTGCGCTTCTTGTTCCTGGTCTCTTGTCTGTGTCTGAGAGCTCTGCCATCAGACTGGGTTTCAGAGGCAGCTCTTAACTTTCTTCCATGGGAAAGAAACAGATTCTTGGAACCAAGCCTGTGACCAGGATGAGCCTTGCATGCCTCTAGCCTCAGGTCAATATCATCTTCCCTGATAGTTCTTCCATCTGGAATTCTCTTCTTCCTCCTTCTTCCTCTCCCCTATCCATCCTTCAGGCCTTGACCAGTCCAGCTGATAGGATTTGCTGTGCTTTCTGAATTCTGTGTACTTGTTATCTGTGCCACAAGGTGTCATGATTTTATTTGAGCTCATTTTATTTCCCAAGTTTTTGAGCACAGGAACTGAATCTCCTACATTTTTGGATTTCTCCCAGCAACCCCAGCTAGGCAGTCACTCCTTTTTGATGGCATTATAAAAAGCATTGAATAAATTGGCCTCTGCAGTTAGAGCTCAGGGACTTCTGGAAAGCTGTGATGTGTTGTTTGGGAGGTTAAGGAAAGTAGCGAATAGAGAGACAAAAGGAGTAAAAAAGGAAGGACATGCAAAATGTCAAAATATCACAAAATATCATCCCACCAGTAGAACCTTTCATTAACTTGCTTCCAGAAAACTGTTTAAACTGTGCACACACACACATATGTATACACATACGTGTATGCATAAACACATATGTATATGCACATGTATTTACATACACACATATGTTCATATACACATAGCTATACAGAATTTATGCACATATTACACGTGTATGTGTGGCAAACCCTCAGCAGAGTATCTTACCAGATTAGCTTAGGTGTTAACCATTTAGAGCACAGGACATGGACAAATAAATCAGCTTTGGTGGAGAAAGTGGGTCTGGACCAGTCCAGAGCCGGAGGCCTGACCTGTAGAGGACTGTTGGGGCCTTAGAGTGTGAGGTGCCAGGCACCTGGGATAATCGGTCATGGAGAGGAGAAATGGGGAAGCAGTGAAGGTGATTGTGGGAAGGGTGAGATACCCTAACTGTGCTTCTGCCTTGTCATTCCCTTCGGGTGTTAAGAAGGGTTTTTGGAGCTCTACATGAAAGAAGGTCTTTTTGCCTTTGTTCATTCAGTCTTTAAGACTATTTGTGTTTGGCACACACAGGAAAAGTCAGAGACAAGGATTCTAGTCCCACCCTCTCTGGACTTCAGCTTTCTTATCCGTAAAATGGAATTTATGTCTTCTGTCCTTTATAGACTCTTTCTGGCAAAGAGGGGGATGGACCCAGTGCCCTTTCCATGACACTAGGTGGCCCCAGGGGCTAAGCCTGTGGTAGATTGGACCTGTGGCCTCGTGCATCTGAGTTTTCATTCACTACATCTGCTCGTTTACATTTCATTATTTTCTTGGGAAGATAAATACAAACACAGGTAATTGTGATGGCCAACCAGAAATGTCCTGGTGTCCCATCTCTGCTTTTTTTGGCAGTTCACTCAGTTTACTAAAAAAATCTTTTGCACTGGGGCTCCTGGGCAGCTCAGTTGGTTAAGTGTTCAGCTCAGGTCATGATCTCGGGGTCCTGGAATGGAGCCCTGCATCGGGCTCCCTGCAGGGCAGGGAGTCTGCTTCTCCCTCACCTTCTGCTCCTCCCTCCTGCTCAATGCTCTCTCTTTCTCTCTCTCTAAAAAAAAAAAAAGAAAGAAAAAGAAAACGTTTTGCTCTTTACAAAATAGGTATATGTTTGGACCTTGCCTGTTACAGTGAAAACGACCAGACACACATGTGTTTTGTTTTCTAGGGAGATGTGCATCCAACAGGATGGGAGAATTCATCTCACCGTTGTTTACTTTGGGAAGGAAGAAATGAATGAGGTCAAAGGAATACTTGAAAATACTTCCAAGTAAGTACGACGAGGAGACGTAATAAGGAGTCATAGTATCTGACCTCAGGAGTCTATATCTGAGGCTGGAACTTCTGCTTCGGTTTTATTTTCCTTAACACTCTGGGTCAACTGGGAGATGGACTGGTTGCTGGCTGTGCTAGGGGGAATTGTGCACCCTCTTCCCTGGGAGACCACCCCACCTGACACCAGTCCTCACTGCACAGGGTATGGCCTTGGCAGTTGAGATGAAGTGCCCTGAGCTGCAAGGATCGGGCGGGGGGGGGGGGGAGGTTGGCCACAGGCCTCTTTGGGCTTCTGCATGAGAGGGTGTAGTCAGCACTGCCGATTTGGGGACTTGGCGTCACGGAGTAGGAATTAGGGGCCGCACAGCTGCGCAGTGAGCTCCAGCTAAGTGATGTCCGTCCTGGGGTTTCCTCCACTTAGCAAATGGTCTTACCCTTTTGACTTTGATTCATTATGCATTTTGAAAGATTAGGGGGAAGCTAGAAGTGATGGCTAGGACAGGATCCTGGATGAAACCTATTCAGTTGGACAGAAATGATTTAACCGAAAACCTTAGACTGAGGGTTGTATGTGTATACTTCATTGATCAGTTGTATGGGGGAATAAATGAAAGCAGCGCAGATGGGTTTTCTTCCCTCCCCAAATAAATAAACAAGTATTAATTTAATAAATACCTGGGGCATCTTCTACTAGTGAGGAAGCCGGAATGGTGCCCCCACACCGTGCTCTGGTTTTCCAGGGAGGTTTGCAGGGCTTCGCTTGAGTAATCAGGTGGGTAGTTTCTCCTTAGTGAAGCTTGGAGGGGGGTCAGTAGTACTCAGTGGCAGAAATAGCCTCAAAAGGTCCATATGGTCTAAATATAAACAGGGCCCCCTGTTTTGAATTTCTGGTAAATGGTAATAGGATGACAGTCAAAGGATAAGATTACAAGATTGATTGCTCCTTTTGTACTTATGTTCACACTTTGTTACTAAGTTGGTATTAATGGGCACAAGATCAGAATGCTTATTACAATTACTCAAACGTTCTAAAGCAGTCCACTGATCTTATTTCTGTAAAAAAAGGAAAAGTTGTATTGAAATGCAGGCATCCTCATTTCTTTACATATTATTTATATCTGCTTTTGTGCTGCAGCAGAGTTGTGTAGTTGTGACAGAAACTGTATGACTGGGGCGCCTGGGTGGCTCAGTCGTTAAGCGTCTGCCTTCGGCTCAGGTCATGATCCCAGGGTCCTGGGATCAAGCCCCTCATCGGGCTCCCTGCTCCGTGGGACACCTGCTTCTCTCTCTCCCGCTCCCCCTGCTTGTGTTCCCTCTCTCGCTGTGTCTCTCTCTGTCAAATAAATAAAATCTTAAAAAAAAAAAAAAAAAGAAACTGTATGACTTGCAAAGCCCGAATTCTCTACCGTCTGGTCCTTTACAGAAAAGGTTTGCTGACCTCTGTTCTAAAGCAATACGGAATTCGGAGTTTAAAACTAGTAACAGCTTAAAAGCTAGGCCCCTGTCGAAGGGAGATCAAAGAGAATAGAATAATTGAATATCTTAAATGTAAGTGAAATAGAAACCTCTCAACTCCAATGCATTGCAATATCCTTTTCGTCTTTGCTTAGGAACGAGGCCTGGGAATTATTAGAGTTCATGTCCTCTGCCCGGTGGATAGGTTTCATCATCTCTGGAAGTATCCATTCATGGGCATGGATCTCTTTTTTAAGTTTCCCAGATGATTCTAACATGCAGCCAGGATTGAGAGTCATTGTCTGAGAAAGTGGTAGTCCACCCCAGGGGCTCAGGCATGAGAGGCCTCGATTACAGCCAGCTGCCCCATTCTGAGGTGTTTTTGAGTAGTTATCCAGGTGACTCTGAAGTGTAGTCAGGACTGAGAAATTTAGTCCTATTGGATCTGGCACCTTCTGAGCACTTTAAAGGACATTTGCTGATGGATACATATAACCAACTTGACATGAGTCTGATGGATAAGTGGAAGGCCAGTTTCAATGTTGTTATGAGAAATATCCATTTGACTGGAAGGCTTAAGGACTCTTACTATCAAGGCATTCTTCTCTGTATCAAATTACCTGGCGAGCTGAATTCTCAAGCAGAAGTTTGCTTGGTGAGCAAAGAATGAATAGAATCTGAACAAGAAAAGTAGAATCATTTCAGTGGTAAGAATGGTTTACTTAAAATTTTGGAAAATTTCCAGAGATCAATCTACCCATAACCAAGAACTTTGTGTCAGAGACTGAGCCGATCGATGCTTTAACGCAGTGCTACAGAAACTCTGGTGAAATGAATTGGAACCCCATTTTTCTGTGTCAACGCTCTCATTCTGCTAACTGGGGATATCTGCAGTGCTAAGGTCTCTGATGCCTTGGGGGTGTCCTCCGCCCTCCCTGGTGTTGCTCTGATCAGACCACCTCCTGTAGGAATGCCCCACCCTCTGCAGCCAAGCCTGGGCTGACTGAACACAGCAGCACTGCCGCTCCACCTTCCAGATCAGTCTTCCTAATCACCTACTGCCCTAGGCTCTTGCCTTGATGACTTCCTGTCCCCGACCACCCTGGGGGGCGTGGTTTGCCCCTTCGTCCTCCCTCCCATTATCATCTTCTACTTGGTGATCTCTTGTCCTCCTCCTTTCTACGTACTCAGACCGCCACCCTTTCGTCCCCACACCCCCACCTGACCTCCAGTCCTCTCTCTGAACTCAGACTGTACTCCCTGCTGGCATCCTTCTGCTTGGCACTCGGCATATGATTTGACTATATGACCAGCACTGCCGATTTCGGGATTTATAAGCCAATTTATAAGCTGCTTAGTAAGCAAGTAGTACCATATCACATGGCTCTTTTTATCTCCAACTTAGGGTCTTACTCAGAAAACGTCCAGTGTTTGTTCCTGAAGAGAAGGGCACCTGGGTGGTGCAGTCGGTTAAGCATCCAACTCTTGGTTTTGGCTCAGGTCATGATCTCAGGGTCCTGGGATTGAGCCCCACACTGGGCTCCATGCTCAGCGTGGAGTCTGCTTAAGATTCTCTTTCTCCGTCCCCTCTGGCCTTCCCACTCATGCTGTCTCTCTCTCTCTCTCTCTAAAATAAATAAAATCTTTAAAAAAAGAGGAGGATAATTCCACATACACAGTATATTTATGCTCCTAGTAATCCATATGAACACTTATATAATAAGCCCTATTTAAATGTCATTTTTATCATTCTTTTAAGGTGGTAAAACTTTTGTTCAAATGCATCTTATCTTTGACTAATAATAATAACTATTCTTATTTACATGAATTATCTTATTTATTATTCACAGCAACCTTATGAGATAGATGCTATTATTAGCCCCATTCATAGATGAAGGAACTGAGGCTTGGAGACTTTGTTGCTCAGGCTGCTGTCCCTAGCACAGGGGCAAGCCAAGATCTGAACCTCAGCTGTGAACTTGAGATACTCCAGGTCTTAACATGGCACATTTCCTCTTCAGTGTACTCCCTTCTGAAACTCATAATTGTCAGTTGAAAGTAATAAGATTTGAAATCAGCCTAAGTGATATTTATTTCATTTAGGGTACCAGCATTGTGATTAATCTGTTCGAAATGCAGCTAAATGTATATATGTTAAGAATAGCTTTTTAAAATCTAGTTTGGCTCATGTGGAGTGTTTTCCTCTCTCTGTCTCTAGATTTACGTTTACTCAGTTGAGCTTTACATTTCAGTTGATGGCTATAGATTAGTGTTTTGGAAACTACAATTTGTGATTCATTAGAGGGTTGTGTAATAGCTTTAGTGGGTTATGTCCAGTGTTTTTAAAAACATTGAAATAGAATAGGCTAGAAGATATCAGAGTGCATCACAAGTAGTAAGGGTAAATGCTGTTTTGTAAAACTTGAGTGTGTGTTTGTGTCTACTATGTCATGATGTATAATATATTCCTTTGTATGGGTGGCAGTCAAAATATTTAGAAACCACTGCCATGGATAAAAGTACAAATCAGTTCTTGGTATCTGATTCTTATTCTATAGTTTTCCATACTAAGTTGCAGTTAATCTCAGATTAAAGCCTCACTTGGTGATTCTCAAATATAAATGTGCTTGGGAATAACCTGGGGTGCTTTTTTTAAAAAATATATTTCTTTATTTGAGAGGGACAGAGCGAGAGAGAGCACAAGCGGGAAGGAGGGGGAGAAGCAGACTCCCCGCTGAGCAGGGAGCCTGATGTGGGACTTGATCCCAGGACCCTGGGATCATGACCTGAGCCGAAGGCAGATGCTTAACCGACTGAGCCACCCAGGCACCCCCTGGGGTGCTTTTTAAAATGCAGATTCCTGGGATTCAGGTCTAGAAATTCTGAGTCAGTAGGCCTGAGATGTAGAAGCTTGGTAACCAACACTTAGAATGAGTCCCGCATGTGATGGTGATGTGGGTGGTCCATAGCCCACAGTGAGAAATGCTGACCTAAGTAGACATTTGCTTGGAGCTATGTATTAGGAAATTTTTAAAAATTGTAACAGGTAGGCAGATTGGCATGAGTTAACATTTACTATATTGCAACTTCATCTTTGTCCAATCATAAGGACACAAAGGCATCTTTCAGAGGTATTACCTCTGAGCTCAAAGTACTAGAGATGAGACACTACCCTGTCATTGCAAGTATGTGACCTAAGAGAGGGGTTTTTCTGTATGTCTTATTGGGGACCTGCCTTTGTTGGTTTTTGTGTCATCATTTCATGCCTCTTTGAAAGGATTTTTTTTTTTTAAGATTTTATTTATTTATTTGAGAGAGACAGAGAGAGAGAGAGCACAAGCAGGGGGAGGGGCAGAGGGAAAGAGAGAAGCAGACTCACCACGGGGCTCAACCCCAGGACCCTGGGATCATGACCTGAGCCAAAGGCAGATGCTTAACCAACTGAGCCACCCAGGTGCCCCTGAAAGGATTTGCTTGACATGTACCCTCAGGAAGATTTTATCAGGACATCCCAGAAGAAAATTGGGGAGGAAGGTTTTATTCTGGTTTGTTTTATTTCAATTTATTTCTTAAATTAGAACAAAATTGTTGCTTTGTTTTACTTTTTTTCTTAAGCAATTTTTAGATACTGTCTCTTCGCTAAAATCAAAAAAGCAACACAGCAAATCCCTCCCAAGAAGGTAAGAAATCTTGGACCCTGGGAGGCACCTCACAGATTAAGGCAGCATCTCAGGCCTGTGGCCATCCCACCTGGCATTTGCAGGAGGGGCTAAATATGATTCTGCTTGATGGAGATTCCACTCTTTGTGGAGATGTGCCTGTATTCAGTATTCTAAATTGTTCTTTGGGGAATTTGAACATAACATATAGATTATAGTATTGTAATAATGTTAAACTTCCAGAGTGTGATTATTATATTATTATAATGTTACATAGGAGAGTGCCCTGGTTCTTGGGAGATACTTCTCTTTAAGGGTAAAGCTGACATGATGTGTGCAACTAACTCTCAAAGGGTTCCAAGCAAGCAGGCAGCCAGGCAGGCAGAACGTTAACACTTGGTAAATCTAAGTGAAAGATATGTGGAAACTTATACTATTCTTACATTTCTGAAGGTTTGACATTTTTCCAGATAAAGATATTGGGGGGCGCCTGGGTGGCTCAGTTGGTTAAGCGACTGCCTTCGGCTCAGGTCATGATTCTGGAGTCCCGGGATCGAGTCCCACATCAGGCTCCCTGCTGAGCAGGGAGTCTGCTTCTCCCTCTGACCCTCCTCCCTCTCATGCTCTCTGTCTCTCATTAAAAAAAAAAAAAAAAGATATTGGGAAAATATATTATGAAAAAAATTAAATGATATTATTTATATAATGGAATATAATTCAACAGTTAAAGGTAATGTCAGCAAAAATGGTAAAATAAAGACCTCTGCAAATACTCTTAATAAAGCAATGAGAAAACGGCTAAAAATGGTTAGAATCAACTTTTTAAGAACTCTGGAAATAAAGCTGGCAATAACCTAGAAAATGTTTATCCAAGAAAAATGACTGAATTTTTGTGCAGCTTTAACCTGGCTTATTCCCACCTTCTCCTTAGCTCTTCAGTAGCCTTGAAATCCAGTAGCCCACAAGCACAGCAAGAACCACAGCCTGGCAGCCACCAGGGGCCACCGTGGGCCAGGAGCTCCTTTAAAATATTCCCAGAAAAATGTCATGATTTGATCTGTCTGGGGTTTTCTGGAAGACTCCACTCAGAAGGTTGTCTTTATTTAACTGACTCAGAGCTCTCCCAGTGGAAAAAGCCTTTCCTCCAAAAAACAATTATAGGAAGTCTGTAACTTTGTGGCCGCCTGAGGTGGTAGATAAGAGTTCGGGCAAACAACAAACTAACTAAAATGCTTAAAAGGTGAGGCTGAGGAGTGAGATCTCCACTGGGTTTTTGAAAAGTTCGAATACATTCCTGGGGATCTAGAAGACCATGCTCACATCTGGGGCTATGCTCATTACTTAGGAAAGACGTGAGCAGGCCCTAACTTTTCACCTCTGGCTGACCTTGAGGCTTTGTGCAGGAAGCAAGTAAAAGCTAAGGTAAGCAGTCAACTGCCTGGTTGAGTGTTGATGGCAGGCCCCAACGTGTACACAAAACCCCTTGGGAAAGATTTGGAGACTTATTGGTTCTAGACACTTAAATCTCTGTCTAATCGTTAGCTTACCACTAAGTTGTCATACTCAACACAGAATATAGATTTTACAGAATTAGTTCAAGAAAGTCACTAAACAAACAACAACAACAAAGAGCACCAATAATAAACCCTGGGGGTGGGGGGTGAGGTTGATTCTCATTTCCAGGATTGCCACATTATATTAATTAAAATGTTAAGTTTTAAACAAAAAGTTATGAGATATGCAAAGAAACAGAAAGTATGGCTCATGCACAGGAAAAAAAAATCAATCATTAGAAATTGTCCCTGACAGGGGCGCCTGGGCAGCTGAATTGGTTAAGTCATGATCCTGAGTCACAGGATCGAGCCCTGCATTGAGCTTTCTGCTCAGTGGGAAGTCTGCTTCTCCCTCTCTCTCTGCTCCTCCCCCCCACTCGTGCTCTCTCTCTCTCTAGCTCACTCTCAAATAAGTAAATAAAATCTTTAAAAAATATTGTCCCTGAGGAAGCCCAGGTAGTGGACTTACTAGACGAAGACTTTAAATCAGCTGTATTAAATGTGTTTGAAGATTAAAAGAAACCATGGGTTTTTTTGTTTGGGTTTTTTAAAGATTTTATTTATTTATTTGACAGAGACACAGCGAGAGAGGGAACACAAGCAGGGGGAGTGGGAGAGGGAGAAGCAGGCTTCCTGCCGAGGAGGGAGCCCGATGCGGGGCTCAATCCCAGGATCCTGGGATCATGACCTGAGCTGAAGGCAGATGCCCAATTACTGAGCCACCCAGGCGCCCCTAAAAGAAACCATGTTTAAAGAACTAATGAAAAGTATGAGAACCAAGTCTTGCCAAATAGAACCATGTCTTACCAAATAGAAACAGAAGTTATAAGAAAAGAACCAAATAGAAATTCTGGGGTTGAAAAGTACAGTAACTAAAATGAAAAATTCACTAGGGTGTGCTGAACATCTGGTTTGAACAGGCAGAGGAAAAAATCTGTGAACTTTAAGGTAGGTCAATTGATGTGATGAGGTGTAAGAAACAAAAATAAAGAAAAATGAAGAAAATGAACAAACCTCAGAGACTTGTAGGATACCATCAAGCGTGCCAATGTAGACATAGTGGGAGTTCTAGAGGAGAGGAGAGAAAGAAAGGGGCAGAAAAAATTATTTGAAGAAATAATGGCCCCAAACTTCCCAAATTTGATGAAAAACCTGAATCTAAAAAGCTCAACAAACTCCAAACAGGAAAATTCAAAGAAATCCACAGTAAACATATGATAATCAAATAGTTGAAAGACAAAGACAGAGAAAGAATCTTGTGAGTGGTAAGAGCAAAGCACTCATTGGGTCCAAGGGATTCTTAATAAGTTCGGTAGCTGATTTCTCATCAGAAACAATGGAGGCCAGAAAGTGGGATGGCTTATTCAAAGTGCTGGAAGAAGAACACTAAACCAAGAATTCTATATTCAGCAAAACCATCCATCAGAAATGAAGGGGAAATTAAGACATCCCCAGATAAACAAGAACTGAGAGATGTCATAACTAGCATGCCTGCCCCACAAGAATTATGAAAAGAAGTCCATAAGGCTGAAATGAAAGGACACTAGACAAACTCAAATTCTTGTGAAGAAACCAACAGCTGAAGTAAAAGTAACCATTTCCCTATTTATAGGGAAATATAAAATACAGTATAAATGTATTTTTTGTTTATAACTCTCTTTTTCTCTTATCTGAAAAAATAACTGCATAAAACAAGGTTCATAAATCTGTATTGGTAGACACAGTGCATAAAGATATCATTTTAATATGATAACAACACAAAGGAGGGGAGAGGGAATGGAGGACCAAATTTTGTACGCTGTCGAAATTATTTCTTCAAAAAGAACTAGAAAATCTGACTAGACCTATAACAAGTAAATGGATTGAAATAGTAATCAGAAAACTTCCCCTAAAGAAAAGGCCAGGCTCAAATGGCTTCCCTGCTGATTTCTACCAGTCATTAAAGACGAATTAATACCAATGCTTCACAAACTTTCAAAATTTAGAAGAGGAGGGAATACTTCCCAACTCATTCTGTGAGGGCAGTATTATCCTGATACCTTAACCAGGTAAAGACTAAGAAAAGAAAACTACAGACCAATATCCCTTATAAATACAGATGCAGAGATCCTCAACAAAATACTAGCAAACTGTATCCAGCAACATATAAAAAGGATTTTACACCATGACTAAGTGAAACTTATCCTAGGAGTGCAGGGTTGACAACATACAAGAATCAATCAATGTAATACACAAAACTGCATGACCATCTCTATACACACAGAAAAAACATTTGAAAAAAATGGGGATTTACTTTATTCTGGATATTTCAGATAAGTGGAATCATATAATATGTGACCTTTTGTGTCTGGCTTCTTAACTTACAGTGATGATTTCAAGGTTCATCCACACTGTAGCATGTAACAGTAATTCACTACTTTTTATTTTATTGTTTTTGATGCTACTGTAAATGGGATTACTTTCTTAATTTCTCTTTCATTGTATATAGAAACACAACTGATTTTATATGTTATTTTGTATTCTGAAACTTTTACTGAATTTATTAGTTCTAACAGATTTTTGGTGAAGTCTTTAGGGTTTTCTATATATAAGATCATGCTATCCACAGACAGAGGTAATTTTACTTCTTTCTTTCTGATTTTGTCATATATGGCCTTAATTATGTTGAGGTACATTCCTTCTATACCTGATTTGTTAAGGGTTTTTATCATGAAAGGATGTTGAATTTTGTCAAATGTTTTTTCTGTATCTTTTGAAATGATCATATGGTTTTCATCCTTCATTCTGTTAATGTGGTGTATCATGTTTATTAATTTGTAGGTGTTGAACCATCCTTGCATCCCAGGGATGAATCCCACTTGCTCATGGTGTATGCTCCTTTTAATGTATTGAATTTGGTTTGCCAATATTTTGTTGAGGATTTTTGCATCTCTGTTCATCAAGGAGATTGGCCTGTAATTTTCTTTTCTTGTAGTGTCCTTATGTGGCCTCAGTATCAGAGTAATGCTGGTCTTGTAAAATGAGTTTAGAACTATTCCTTCCTCTTCAATAGTTTGGAAGAGTTTGAGAAGGATTGGTATTAACTCATCTTTAGATGTTTGGTAGAATTTACTCATGAAGCCATCTGGTCCTGAAGCTTTTTATTTGTGGGAGATGTTTGATTATGGATTCAATGTCCTTGCTCATTATTGGTCTGTTCAGATTTTCTATTACTTTATGATTCAGTCTTGGGAAGTTGTATGTTTCTAGGAATTTATCCATTTCTTCTAAGTTATCTAATTTGTTGGCATATAATTGTTCACAGTAATCTCATGAGATTTTGTATTTCTGTTTTATTAGTTGTAATGTCTCCTCTTTTGTTTAGGATTTTATTAATTTGAGTAACATCTCTTAAATCTCTCTTAGGTAGTCTAGCTAAAGTTTTGTCCATTTTGTTTATTGTTTCAAAAGAAACTTGCTGAAACAGAGTTGTATAAGCTGGCTTGTATAAGCTCAGAATCTAGAAAATTCTAAATTATTTAAGGTACCTACTATGAAAAGCTGCTTGAGAATATGTTTAATTTTAAATTCTTGACCATATTCAAGTGTTTTCAGTAAGTAGAACTCATAAGCAATTTCAATATTTAGAGCTGTTAGATTTAAAATTTTAAATTATAATGTGGGTTTTTATGTAAATTTTTAAAGTATTTTTTTAAATGAAGGGTTATTGTGGGAAGTGCCACATTAAGGGAATTTCCTTGTAATGGTGGAAAGAAGTCTGTATGAGAATAAATCACAGTAGACAACAAGATCTTTTATCATTTTCAATCCGGCAATTCTGGGAAATGCAAGTCAATTAGAGAAATTAAATCTCCAGTAGAAACAGTAGCTTTCTGAGGTCATTATAATGTCTAGCACAATAACTGTTTATAACTTGGAGGAGTCCCTGTGCACCAGCCTTACTATATATAAGAGGGAATTGAATGAGAAACTTGAGAGTTTCATCAGTCAATAATACAATTCAAGAAGAAAAGAAGAAGAATAGTGAGCAATCATGGGGCCTTTTGGAACTACATATTCTGGAGTCATAGTAGGAAATTGCATAGTATCAAATGTAGGGCCCTCATTCTGCCATGAAAAAGGCCTGTTTTCCTTACCAGGCCATTACTTTAGGCGTGCCACTAAATGTTACATTTCTTGGTATGGATAAATTAAATATTTCAAACCAAATTGTATCTCCTTTTTCTCAGCTCTCATTTTTTCTGTTATTTCATATTTGTCATCTTTCTAAAAGCATGGGTTTATGCCTGTCCTTAGGAGTCTGTTGGTTGGAGACTCTTGCTGATGATATATGGGGGGTTCCCCAGTACCCACCTGAGGGAAGAAGGAGGAATCCTGGGCAGTGCCCCCCAACAGTGAAGGTCTGAGATACACCTCAGCTTTTCCTGTGGATTTACCCCTCGATTCATCCGATGCTTATTGATCGATCATCCACTTCCCTGTGTGTGCCGTCCACTGCAAAGTGCCAGATCATCTCTGCAGATTAAGAAAAGGGGGGGCAATCCCTGCCCACCCAGGATTTACAGCTTGCGAGGTCATCCAGTACAAGTCTGTACAGGCAAAGGCACAAGAATGCACCGGGCACGGGAGGACAGAGGGAGGACTGGGCAAAGTGCTTAGGAGCCCAAAGAGGCCACTTCAGTTTGTAGCAAGACCTAAGAGGTGGTGGCACTTGACTAGGGCTGTGAAGCCTGGATTGGATGGAGAAAGTACATTCCAGGAGGGGCCCTGGTGCAGAGGCAGGAGGCACATGGCACACCAGCCATGATCATCTTCTGGATGGTCACTGTGGGGTGGGGGGCCATGCGCAGAGGACAAAACAGGGTCTTTGCCTGTGCACCTCTGTGGCCTGCATTTTTGGGTTACAGCCTCATGGCTGTGTTGGGCGCATTCCCAAACCGACCACCAGACCCCTTGGGGTGAATCAGAGTTTTGTGTTGCAGTGTGTCCTTGCTTTTGCATGGCCTCACTGCCCCTTCATCCTCTGTTTTATACATGGTGGAGCAGCACTGCTCCGGCCTAGTGAGTGAGTCCCCCTGCCCAAGCAGTGAGCGGCATTTCTGAGTGAAGACAGGGGACGTGTTGAGGGAGGGGCCAGGCGATCCTGCAGAAGCCAGTTTCTCGTCATCCTGTTGTGGGCTATGCTCCAGAGCTGATGCTGATGAGTTTGAGATGAGAGGAAGGTATCCACTGTCGGGCCCAGATGTTTGACAGTGTATTAATCTCTCTGTTCTGGAAAAGAGAGAAAGTAAAGTTGTTCCAATTCTTTTTCTGGTGTTTCCAGCTCAGCCCCCTTTCTTAGTAGAAAATACTTGTTAATTATTTGAGGCCCTTCCTGACAGCAGAGAGGAGAGCATGGGGCTCCTCCAGATACTGGTCAGTTATAAAAAGTGCTTGGGTTGAGTGATCGGGAGGGAACACAGTACTATTATCCTTCTGCGGATAGACTCACAGCTGAGCGCGGTGACCTGGCAGCCAAGCCGGGAACCACAGATGGATGGCGAAGTTAGCCCTGGGCCTTCTCCAACACCCATGACTGGCTAATGGTGCCTCCCAGGCCAGCCACTGCCCTGTCCCCACCCTGCCTCTGTGCGCCCTCACGTCCAGCTCCCTGCATCAGCCATCACATGTGTATGCTGGGAGGCCGGCAGGAAGCACGCGTGTCTCCCACTGGCCAGCATTGGTCATGGTGGATGAGCTGGGCGTGGCGGGGTTCTCTGCAGGGGTTGGGGAGATGGGGAAGCAGAGGCTACTGGTGCCACGTGCGTGTGGGCCCCCGTCGGGCAGCGGGGCTGCTGCACAGACGGGACAGAGCTGAGTGCTACAGCCTGCAGCTTTCTCACGGCCTGTGGGCGCGCTGAGAGCGGCTTGGCAGTTTCAGATTGGGGAGCGCCACGGGTAGAATGTGAACCGTCTCATCCTTGTAGAGGGCGTAACCGAAGAGAAAGGAAACGGATTGCCTTTTACATTAGGGTCAAATGCAGGGTCCCTTGGCATCCACTTTCCTGAATTCTCTTCCTCTAGAGGCAACACATTGAAGCCTAGAAATGGATGTTTTAAGACTTGTTTAAAAAGTTCTTCCAAATTAAGATCATCTCAAACACTAGGCACGGTGTTCTCCTCACCCCTTTTCCTGGTGGTTCTGAGTGACAGACAAGCCCAGACCCCCATCTTCCTCTCTCCCCGTGCCCTTTGCTGCAGCAGAGCAGTTCAGGCCAGGGTTTGGGGAATTTAGGGACAGAACAAACTAGATTAACTTACATATTGGGTAAGGGTACACATCAAATTACCACTCTCCCCTCTAAGTTTATAATACTCAACTGTCTCAGTGGTCAACCACCTACAGTCTTGTCATATCTTTAATGCTTGTTTCCTCAGTTTCTAGGGCTGCTTTGTGTTCTTAAGTATTCAACATGGCTTAACTTTTGTAAACATTTGATATATATACACAAAGGACCATACGTAGGCTGTTCCAGGAGGAAAACTGGACAGTTCCTTTAACATAGCATATCCAGGAACTGCATTCCTCTTCCTTTGGTGAAAGTTGCTTGCTGTTGGTAGATCTCCAATGGTAGATCCTGGAAAACCTCTTGGAGGAGGCACCTGAATTATGAGTCAGTTACAGCCTAAAGAAGGAAGGCCTTCCTGCTCTGCCAACTAGCTAACCTATATCCCTGCATTCTGGGGGGGGGTCCCAAGAGTATGGGCCTTGAGACAAATTAAGAAAGAGACCCAGTACTGGCTGTTAGAGAAAGATGAGCCCCAGGATGTGGGTAAGTCCTGTGAGACCTGGCAGGAGGCTCCCTTAGATGAAGAGGGAAAAATCCAGGTGCCTCTCAAGGGTGAAACCTTCCTGAAAACTGCCCAAACAGGTCAGGCAGAAGTGCGGTGAGCTTGACCTGCCGGGGCGGGGCTGTGGAAGCCTCCAGGAGATGTGAACACGACTGCGGGGGCCGCTCTCCACCTGCACGTGCATCTGTGCATGAGGGAGGTAGCCCTGTCCTCACCAGGGGCCAGGCCAAGTGCTGAGGAGGCTCTGAAACATGACTTCAGTGCTCCTCACAGAAAATACGACCTGCGGCTACCTCCCCAGAGAGTGCGAGAGCAGGAGGATCCCACCACATGCAGAACCGTGCTGAACTGGATGCAGCATCCCAGAAAAACAGAATTTGAGAATGGCAAGGGCCCATTGGGCTCCACCAGATTTGCAATGAGGAACCAGAGACAAGAGAAGCAAAATGAGTTTCCCTAAATAGATGAGGGACAGTGCTGGGATGAAAGCCATTCGTCTACTGACACGCTTTTCCACACACGTCTGTTGAGCACCGAGTGGGGGCGGGCGTGGCTCTAGGCCCCGGATCCAGGTTTGCTGCCGCAGACATCAGGGTTCTTCTAGTCACCAGGCCTCCTGCCTTGATCGAAATCTGAAAGGCTTGTCTGGCACTGGACTCAGACAAGCTTGGGCCCACAGATTCCCAGGATAAAAAACCCAGCTCAGGCACAGGTTTGAAAGAAGATGTTACGTCAAGGAAGGGGGAGCAGAACTAGTTCTGCTCGGCTGGTTAAATGACCGGGTACAGGCACAACCTCGCGTTTGAAAAGTTTCTGACTCTGTTTTTGTGTTGACCTTCACCCAAGAGACTTACTCGGAATATTGACTTTGAAATGGAAATGGGTTTTTATACTTGTTTTGAATACATCAAGATTAGAGAGGCCTTAGGAATGGGGAGTGGGTGAGGGGAGAGCCCAGGCTGTGGGAGGAGAGGAACCATTATGAAAAGATGGGTGGCGTGAGTGGGAAGAGGGGGATTTGCCAAAGGCTAGGCCCCCCGCTGCACAGGCAGGGTTAGGAGCTGAAATAGGACTCGGAGTCGTTCTCTAGTTCTGTCTGGCCGAAGACAACGCCTGTCCCTCTAGGTACAACATGAATTCCTGGAACTTCTGCTCAAGACATGCCCCATTTCAGAAGTTTCTGCTGTCCCTGGGAAAGAAGAGCCAAATGAAGAAACGTGTTGCTTGGCTTTACCACCACAGGCCTGGGCATCCTTGCCTGGGCTGAGGACAGCGAGAGCTGATGCTTACAGACCGCTTTATGCTCTTGGCAGCGTTGATCTAACTACTAACTCTGGGAGGTAGTTAAGGAAGGTGTTTTTATTCCCATTTTGCAGATGAGGCAACTGCGCTTCCGGGAGAGTAATGGGCTGGCCTAGATCACAGAGTTAATCTATAGGAGAGCCAGGTCTGGCATAGCCTTCGTGATCTGAGTCCAAGTCTGTCATTTTCCTACCGTGCTCTCTTGCTTTACTTGAAGGTGGGGAAGGAGTCCAGGTTTCAATCTGTTTTGGGATAGACATACATCAAGACTGTCGTGCCTGGTCTCCAGTCGCATACAGATGAGAAGACACTAGGCGGGGCCATTCCAGTGTGATTTTATTTCTTTGGCCCAGTGGTTTCATTCAGGTGGCTTGGAAGGCACGGAGCTTGTCCTGGGTTCTGTTCACCTAGTCTCCACTGGTTCAAGTTTCTCTATCACAGAGAATATCCATTAGCTATAACAGTACAGTTTTCACTGTGGGGAAATTGCTAGAGAAAGAAGAAATAAGTTGATGTTAAAACTTCACTGAGTGTTCTTGGTACCTTTAATATCAGTTCGTTTCCAGTGAGTCTGGGTCATTCTGTATCTTCTTGGTAGTTTCAGTGCCCTCATGGTTACAAAAACTATGGGCCCTGGTCTTGTGTTTTCCAAGGGATTCTGTCTGCCTGGGTGCATGAGCACATGAGTGACTGTATCCAGTCTTCCCTTTTAGAGCTGCCAACTTCAGGAACTTTACCTTCATCCAACTGAATGGAGAGTTTTCTCGGGGAAAAGGACTTGATGTTGGAGCCCGCTTCTGGAAAGGAAGCAACGTCCTTCTCTTTTTCTGTGATGTCGATATCTACTTCACCTCTGAATTCCTCAATACGTGCAGGCTGAACACACAGCCAGGTAAGGGTCTCTGGAGTTGGCTCTTCCCTTTCTCTCCCCCATGGTGGTGGTCAGCTCTGTCACAGTTACACTCATTCCTTCACAGTTTCCCTCTGATGTCCTGCTTCTGCGCTGGCCTGATTTTACTCCCATGACAAAAAAAAAAAGGAAAATCATCTGGTTTGATTTCTCCTTTGATGTCAGTGTGGGCCAGTCAGCCACCATAATTCTGGGGCTCTTCGTCCTACGTTCCAGTCTGTAACCCCTTTCCCATTTTCAGCTGGGACGTCAGCCCTAGTGAACATCCATGGGAGAAAGTGTGGGAGGACAGGGGCTGGTAAGCTGTCTGAAACTAAAGGGAAAGGAGTGGCTGTGGGCGTGTACTAAGGGAGGAAGGGCTCGGAGCAGAAAGAACCCACAACAGGAAAGTGATTTTCATAGAGTTTGACTCGAACCAAGGCTGATATTCAGCTGATAACTACTGTTAAAATACAGAAGCTCTTCCATGTAAGCTGGTAAAGAGCAAGTACCCTGGGGTCTCTAAATCCACTCCTGCTGCCTGAAGTCACCCTGGCCCCTCTAGCCATCCTTTGGACTCCCACAAGGCGCATGGTGGGCATCAGAACTCTCTCTCACGCCCGCCAGAGCCACCCACCGACTGTCAGTATTTTGAATACCACTTCTGTGCTAGGAGGTCAGAGATTAATTAGAGAGTCTGTCCATGTGGTCTGGGTGCACAGAACTTCTAAGATCTGTTTTAGGGCTGAGTGATAAGGAAAACTGGATGCAAATACCTGGGCTATTTCCGAGGGCTGAATATAAGTGAACCAGCCTAATAGTTTTGTCTGTTGCTTTAAGTGAGGGTTTGTTTCCTGGTTTGCAGGGAAGAAGGTATTTTATCCGGTCCTTTTCAGTCAGTACAATCCCGGCATAATATACGGCCATCACGAGGCGGTGCCTCCCTTAGAACAGCAGCTGGTGAGTAATCGCGCCGCAGGTGCCTTCGCGTGGCTCTGTTTCATGTCTTTCATTACCAGGGGCACCTGACCATGAGTAAAGGTGAGTGGAAATCTCTGGATTGATTCCCATAGTAATTTTTAAGTTTGGCAGACGTTCTGGCCCTTGCTCCCAGTGCCTTGTCCATTAAAAGTGCTTGCAATATTTAAAAGTGGAAAATAAATAGAACAGTACCTTACAGAAAGGTAATTTCACACCTTCATAGTTTTCTTATATGGTTTTTGGAAACTAGGATTATTGCATTGTGGATGCAGCACATTTTCTCTTTGTTATTACAAAGGCTCCCAGGTAAGGTGACAGATGGCAAACAGAAGCCAGAAAGGGGTGGCTCACCCCAGCTCACACGGTGAGTGAGTCAGTGGGGGACCAGATCCAGTGCCCGTCCCATCACGCCGCCATTCCCACATATCACAGTCCCTCTGGGACATGGTCACCAGCAAGGTGGCTCTTAAAGGAACGTTGGAGGGGCTCCTCTGCTAAGATCGTGGGTTCACAGGTCATGGAGAGTGGAACCACACAGCCACCAAAGATCTCCGTACGCTGAGTGGTTTTGGTGGTGGTGGCGGCGGCGGCAATGAGCCCATTTAACAGAGAAGCAGTGCGGGCAACAGGAGGATGAGGTAAAGCCAGGAGAGGGTCTCTGTAATGCGTGTAGGCTTGCCCTTCGGAGATGAAATTCCCCATTATTGTTGTCACCCCCAACTTGGACTCTGACCTTTTCCTGCAAAGAGATCAGCTGGGTGTGTCTAAAGCTGCGTTCTAGCTCAGGCTGAATATCAGGAGACAGCTGACCTGGGGCTGTCTGTGCTTCATTGCCTTGAGAGTCTCTGTCTTGAGGCAACGCCGTGTCTCTTCCCACTGAGTACGTCTTAGGGTGGAGAAGGGAAAGCTGCTGTGTGAACATGAAGATGGGAAGGAACCAACTCTCTCTCTCTTGCTTCTGTGCAATGGGAGAGTAAATTGATTTTCATTGAAAACATGTGTTCTTTGAAATTTGTTTGGAGGACTGATTCTGTCTTTAAGCTTCCAGAAGTAGCAAAACCTGTTCTTTCTGGCCCCATCCTCCAGTAAACCTCTGGCAGCTGATACAGTGATCTTTTCCAGAAGGTTTCAGCTTGGGCTCCGTGAGGTTGGATGAGGTTTACTCCTCCCCCATCCCCGCATGGTTTCCCTTGGGGCCCATGCCACACGATATGGTAATAATATAGTTCTGTCTTCCCCCAGTGAAATTCCAACACCACAGATGCACTGAATATCTGTTTATGTAACTGTATGTTTCTGTGTGCTGTATGTGTCAACACGGTAAGAGTTTTTCATTCTCCAAGAATCAGTTTTTACCTACTTTAGGGTGATACCGCTTCTGTTGAGACACAAACCTTCTTGTTTCCTTTCCATGAGTTCTAAGCTTCCACTAGGGTTTGAGGGGGAAATGGGATACAGGATTTATTTTCTTTCAACCAATCAGAATATAAATTCCTTTGGTTTTAAATAAAGTACTTCTTTACATTTGACATCAAATGTGATTAATGTTTCAACTACAAACTCATAAAGATCTTATTTGCTTGCAAGGAATTCTTTTTATTCCACACTTTAAAAGTTTTATCCTTTTATTACCATTCCTGCAGAGAAGCAGGTGCAAAGGGAAACTAGAAGTTTCCCTAAACCAGTTTCTCAGATCCCCAGAATTAATGGTCAAGCAGAAGCAGAACTTAGATCGCTGTGTCCATAGCTAGAGCCTCAGAATTCTCCTGCAACTGGGGACATTTACTTCCAAATATACCTTAGAGCTTTTCTAGAGCATGTCAGTCTGCTATGTTAGGGTTCAGTATTCGTGATGATTCAGTCCAGAGAAAGACAGCAGTTGTCTCTGAGACACAGGAGGTTCTCCATCCACAAAAGGAAAGTGTTGATTATGTTTGTTATTGGATGAGCCATTTCTGGAGCCCTTGCTGCCTGCAGAGAACTCGACTGGACATTCTAGAGGAGTCAGAGGAACTGAAAGAGTTTCATATGCTTGGGAGTGATTGGGGAGGAGGTCACTTTACTCTCTTGTTTTTGTAGACTTGCCCAGGATCACACAACCAGCTGGTAGGAGAACTCAGGCCCAAAGCAGGATTTCCTTACCCTAGGGCAGTGGAAGCAGATTGGCTTAGGATCTAGATGAGGGCTGAAATATAAAGGAAATGATCTGACAAAATTCCAAAGGAGAACATCAAGCTACAGAAATTAGTTTAATGGAGACAGAATGTGTAGGTGCTGAGAAGGTATAAAATAAAAAGAGATGGTTAGGGATGGTAAGTTAGGAGAAACTTCCTAGCAAGGGTTCATTTTGGCTCTGTCCTGAAAGATCTGAGATCTGTAGATATTCTTGAGAGCCACCCCTGGCTCAAGGTGGAGGGAGAACACAGGTCCAGAAGGGAGCTATGACAAAAAGTACTCACAGATGCAGACACAAGACAAGTGTTCCAGCAGCCCTGCGAATGTGACCTCATTAGTCCCGTGCGGGTCATTGCTTGTCAGGCTGTGGCCACTGCTGTTTGATAACACTTTGTCTTCAGACTAAAGCCGGAAGCCACATTCCTGATGTGTGTGTGTTTGTGTGTGTGTGTGCGTGTGCGCGCGGACTACTCGTTTCTTTACTTTTGAGTACAGTCCATTAATAATTAGAAGTATGTGAAATCATGGGATTTTATGCTAACATTCAGTTTCTTGACTTGTAAACCTGAGATAAACCTTGCTGACGCTTTAATCTAGAAACAGCTCAGAGAGAAAGGAATGACTCTGATTTAAATAATTATTAACTTTAGATATTCCACTTTCCTAGTTCAAGCCTTGTTCATGCTGGGGCCACTCCTGCCTCCTCCGTCTATAGACCCTTTCCCTCCCCTATCATCCGGTCTTTCCTTCACCCTCTGCCAGAGATACATTTCCAAAACACAGATTAATCCCATTTTAAATCATCTTTCTGGCCTAAAGCCAGTGGTGTGCTAGTAAATGTGAAACAACCCACTCTCTGAGGAAGGAGGGGTAGAAAAAGCCCGGATTCATCGTGTTTGCCATTTTCCATGCCGTCAGTACCCCCACCGTGGCCTGGGGAGGCCCCAGAGTGACGTCACTGGATGCACAATCCTGGTGAGCTGGGTGGGACGGGCTCCGGCACAGCACCGCAGCCTTGATGCCTTGTTGGGGTTTATCTGCTCCCCACGCTGACTCTGACACTGGTGACTGAGGAAATGGCTGCAAACACCAGCACCTGGCGCGTGGTCCCCACTCGACAGACACCCCAGTCTGCCGCTCTGCCAGGCGAGCATACCTGCCCCGCCTCTCCGTGTGCTGACCTTCCCCCTCGGGGCCCTCTCCTCGCCGGGAGATGCCCTTGCTGCCTGACACCTCAGTCCGCCCTGCATCCCACCCATCATTTAAATCCAGCAACTCTGTGCTACTCTGTCCAGTGTGTAAATGGTGTACTGACTCCCGTCCTCACCCTCTCTGATTCTATACCCTGCCTGTCTCCCCCCTTCCAAGAAGTATTTTACGACTAATCTGCATTTCAGTTTAAATGTCTAAAGCTTGCTGACTGGGCACAGTCCATCCTTTTAGTCTGTTTCTATATATTCGGGAAGCAGGCACTCACTGAGTACCAAGAGCAGTATTAACAGATGCCATCCGCAGCTTACCGGAAGCCAGCATGGTGCCCGCTTTATTTCGTGGAATAGCCAGTAAGGTGAAGAGGCATTATTATGCTCGTTTCACAGATGAAAACTTGAAGCTCAGAGGCATAAGTCACTGCTCAGATTGCTAAGTGAGTGAGAGGGTTGGGAACTCGAGGCCTGCCCTGTGTGATGGGGTCGGGGCTGAGGATGCTGAGTGGCAACGACAGGTTCTTTGGCCTCAGAGTGCTTCAAAAGACACTTTATTCTTTTTAAGCAGATACCAATAAAAGAAGACTTGTGGGAAAATGTGGGTTAGTACAAAGCTTGCAGGAGGTGGCCTTTGAGTCCATTCTTAGACCAATTCTGTGAAAGCTTGTATTTCTCAAGAAATGGAAATGGTCCCAGCAATCCTAGTGTTGGTCTGGGCTCAGCCACAAGTGGCTGAGTTAGCTTGGCCAAGTCCTTCTGCCTCCACACTCTAAGGCACGTGCATGCCCCACACAGCCTCCCTCCGGGCCTCGATAATAAGGGATGTACTGTGCGGGGGCAGGGGGCACCCAACGCAGCCACCAAAGCCCTTGAAGCTCAGGGTGTCTGCCGCTCCCAGGCGGGACTGGCTCCGTAATTGGTGCGGCCCAGTGCACGATGAAAGTGCAGGGCGCTGGCTCAGGAATTTTTAAGAATTCCAAGAGCATTAAAGCAGGCAGGACTCCCTCTGAGCGTGGGGCCTGTGGGCTGCACGGGGTATGTACCACTGGCATTTCTCATGAATGTGAGCCTGGACAAACACAACCTCAGTGCTTGGGAGGCTCTCTTTGAATTAGAGGAAATACTCTCCCTGAGTATTTGTTATTTATTTTATTTCAGGGCCCAGATTGCTTCGCGGGCACTTGTCCAAGTCCGCACCATTAAACCAACAGGCGCTGACTGCCTCCCAGCTCCCCGTGCAGCTGCAGGGCGCCGCCTTCCCACATCTCTGGGGAGAGACGCTGATTTGTGCTTTGTGCTCTGGTCCCGATAGAAAAGAATCACCCTGTCACATGAATCGCCCGTAGAGCTGCGGGTCTGGAAACTTCCTGTGGGAGAGCGGGCTTGACAACTCCCCTTTGTGGTGTGTTCATGCCCTGCAGTGCTCTGCCGAGATCTAAGGTGGGGAGAGAGAGGGGGCTGCAGAGAGTTGAGAGGAGGCCAGCCCTCGAGAGACATTTTTTTAAGTGAGGATAGCACTTGAAAACAGATCGGAGAAATTCAGGACAGAAGATGTTTTTCTTTTAACATACAATCTTTATCTGAAGGTTTCTTCCTCCTCTGTTGTAGTAAACATCATTGGTGTATATCTTTTCAAAGCTTGAACAGAGCAGTGGAGCTTCTCATGCCTGGAGCGGAGGCTCTAAGCAAGAGAGCCCTCTGCTCAGAGCCCAGGAAGGTGAAAACGTTTTTGTCTGTGCGTCCAAAGCCACACGATGCTGAGTTTTCCCACTGGAATTCCTAGGCCTTCGCTGAGCCGCTCAAGAATTCCCTGCTTGAACCATGTCTGTTTCCAGTGGCATGGAGCCCTCTTTGCCCTAGGAGTGCTCCTCATTCTCTCATTAGAGAAGCATTTATTGAGCACCTGCTGTGTGCTGGACAGTGATCTGGGGGCTGTGAATGATCCCAAGGCCCTGGGCTTACGTTCACCACTGGTGGTAGGTAAAGACAGAAAAGAGAGGAACAAATGCATCAACAGGATAATTTCAGAGAGCTCTTAAGTGTTACAGAGAAAATAAACCAGGTGACAGGTTAGAGAGTGACGTGGTGACGGGGGTGGAGGTGTGTGCTGACGCTGGCTGGGAGGGTCAGTATGACTGCTTTAGGCAAGTGGCATTGGAGCAGAGCCCAGTGGTGAGCAGGGAAAAGGTGACCCAGGTCAGGGATCTGCAAGTGTCCAGCCTGAGAGACCTGTGAGCCTGGTATGTTCGAGGGGCAGAATAGAAGGAGATTCTGCATGGGGGGATGAGATGGATGAGGCAGGCAGGGGTCGGGTCACATAGGACCTTTGCAGGCTAGAGGTTTTCTCTGGGTTTTATTCTAATTGCATTAGCGAGAATTGTAATTAAAGCCCCTGCAGGGTTTTAAATTGGAACGTGCTGTGATCTGATGTGCGCTCGAGAGCGCTCACTCCCAGTGAGGCTGCCGGTCGAGGGCACGGTGCCAGTGACTCGGCCCAGCTGAGGGTGGTAGAGCCCGTCAGAAATGAACCCCCTCTCACCCTGATGTTCTATGCCATGGGTAGGGTATGATCAAACCCGTTTCCACCAAGGGCTCAATCTCAAGGAGCATTTCAGATAGTGGCTTTTTCTGGCTTGCCAACTTGAAAGCCGACATTAATAAGTGTTTATAGAATGCATTCCCCAGGGCGCCTGGGTGGCTCAGTGGTTAAGCGGCTGCCTTCAGCTCAGGTCATGATCCCAGGGTCCTGGGATCCAGTCCCACATCGGGCTCCCTGCTCAGCAGAGAGCCTGCCTTCTCCCTCTGCTTCTGCCTGCCTCTCTGCCTACTTGTGCTCTCTCTCTATCTCTGTCAAATAAATAAATAAAATCTTAAAAAAAAAGAAAAAAAGAATGCGTTCCCCAGCTCATAAATCAGTTTGTGTCTGTCCCACTGTCCCCAGGTGAGGGTCACTCTACCTTGTTCAGCCTTGTCGGGCACTGCATCCACAGCCCAGGTCTGGGGTGACCACCTCTTGCAATCCTTCTTGTCTTTCCTCCCCAGTGCTGGCCCATTGTGCTTCCTGTTTGGAGCATTTTTGTTTAGATTCCATATAGACCTCAGCCAAATGCTTGACGTTTGGTTACTGGCCCTTCTCTTTGACTCCATTTTTATCCAGAAGCTTAGAGGACTTGTCTGTTTGTGTCCTGGCCAGCAGAAAGATACTAAGCCAGGAGCTGCAACAGAAACCATGTACCTGGTATGAAACAAACTGTTCTTTTTAAAAAATGACTCAGAGATTTTCCCAAACTTTCCTTTCCTGCAAAATCTTTCCAGTTGATACTAATGAAATTGCCTTGTCACTTGGGAAATATTGTATAACAGGCTTTTGTTCCGAAGAAGAATTGGAGCACATCTGCTGGGACCACACTAACTGACAAAACCTCTCTAGGTCCTTATTCTCCCTCAGCAGCCCTGACGTGCGCGTGTTCACTCGGTGCAGGCCCTGTCTATGTGGAGGTTGTAGTGAAGTTAAGATGGTTTCATGGATTACAGAGCAAAAGAATTTTTAAGTTCACAGTCCTTCCATGAGCCATATATGAAATATAACCGAGGCTGTGATGGAGATAACTTGGAACTTCGGGGAGGTGGGAGAGCAGTAAGGTTAGATGTTTGGATGGTAGAGCTGGAAGAGACCTTAGTGGAGATTTAGCTCAACCTCCTCTATTTTATTTTATTTTATTTATTTATTTTTAAAAGATTTTATTTATTTATTTGAAAGAGAGAGAAATAACGAGAGAGAGCAAGAGCGGGGGGAAGGGCAGAGGAAGAAGCAGGCTCCCCGCTGAGCAGGGAGCCCGATGTGGGACTCGATCCCAGGACCCCGGGATCATGACCCGAGCCAAAGGCAGATGCTTAACCGACAGAGCCACCCAGGTGCCCCTTATTTTTTTTTATTTGGGGGGGAAGGGCAGAAGGAGAGAGAGAATCTTAAGCAGACTCCATGCCCAGCGTGAAGCCCCATGTGGGACTTAATCCCAGGACCCCAAGATCATGACCTGAGGTGAAATCAGGAGTCGGATGCTTAACCGACTGAGCCACCCAGGCACCCCTCAGCCTCCTCACTTATAGGAAAGGAAGTAGAGGCTCAAAGAAGAGTGAAGGACCTGCCTGAGGCAGAAAAGCCAACGAGTGGTCAAGCTGGGAGGAGACCCTGGTGCATTCCCCCCTGCTGCACACGGTCTCTGATGAGCAGCAAAGGGAGCCAGACTTCGCAGGCAGAAAATGCAGAAATCCCAGTGGAGGGGGACCTGCTTCGGCCTCCCTTTCCCTTCCCCGGGAGGTGACTTTCTCCACTAAACACCTCTGTTAACCTCAAGAATGAGGAAGAACTGTTAAGGTCTCAAAACAATCCCCAAAATTACCTCAGCCAAAAAATTAAACAAATGTTTTAGAAAGTCTTGCTGCTTTAGCAAATGCATTGGAAATTTACTTGCAGAGTGAGAGACTGAGCAGGACCAGGTCTCGCTTTTGGAAGACAGTCGCTGCTTAGACGGCCTCTCGGCAGCCCTGCAGCCTGGCACCACCGCAGATGCTTTTGGGCACAGTTCGGTTTTAAAATAGCTTGAAGGTGAATGGACAGAGTCTTTCTTCAGAACCTGGACTCTTGGTGCCCTTTACCTCGGCCAGTGAGAGTTAGCAGAGCTGAAGTAACACACTGCCTTCTCGGGTTTTCTTTTTATTCCCCGAGGGAGTCCTGTGTGTGCCCTGTGCCAGAGCAGCTGAATTCCGAGTTGTTCTCTCTCCCTTTTCTCCACTTCCTGAGCCCTCTGCTGGCTCCCCGCCCGGCTGTGTGAGGGGCCAAGGCCTCGGATTCTCTCTGGTGCTGGTGTCGGGCCAGACACGTAGGTGGCTTTTCCATGGCGCTGCTCAAAAACTTGCTCTCCTGGTTTGTTTTTGAGTGTGTGTGTGTGTGTGTGTGTGTGTGTTTTCATGCCTACACCCTAGAAACATTCCAACCAGACGTGCCAAAACTCACAAGGCCCATTTTGGAACTGGTGCGTTCAGTGTATTCCTACCCGGCGGAGAGGACTCAAATCCAGCTGCGTTTCCCACACGGTCGTGCTGGCTCCTTATCAGTGGGGGGCCGGGCTCCCCATGTAGCAGTGCTTACATGCATGTGGGAATACGCTCTACTTCTATCCAAATGACAGTGCTTTCCCTGCAGGTCATAAAGAAGGAGACTGGATTTTGGAGAGACTTTGGATTTGGGATGACCTGTCAGTACCGGTCGGACTTCATCAATATAGGTAAGTGGAGGGACTGGGTGCCAGCCTGAACCTCTCCTTCCGCCCGGAGGCCCCGAGCAGCCCAGGGTCCCAGGAGTCGGCAAAGGTGGTGCTGTTTCCTAAGAAGAGGCCGTTCCTCTTGTCAGGGACTTGGGGGCTGGACCAGGACAAGGCTTGGGGGTGCGTGACACACAAGCCCTTCTAATCCCCACCAGACCCTCTGGGTCACCCCAGTTGCGGCACACAATCTGAGGGAAAAGGCAGTTGTTGCAGAAAGGCAGCTTCGAAGCAAGTCTCCACCCCCCCCCCCCCCCCCACCGTGTCTCCTTCTGACCTAGTTCTGGCTCTGGTCCCTCTCCTGCAGAACATTCTGGGCCTCCACAGTAGCGGGATCCACTGAAGAAAAATAAGGACAACATGGGGAATTTTGGAAAATCACATACTGGAAAAGATTCAGATTTCTCTCTGCTGAACCTTTGAAAATTCCAGATACTACTTCAAGCTCCGACTGAGTGTATAGTTCACTGTCAGTACACACACACACACACACACACACACACACACACACACACGTTCCCAGAGCACTGAGAGGAAAGGCCCTTAGGTTGCTGTTGAAAAGACCAAGGGCAAAGGGACCACACAGCAAGTGAGGGATGTAGGAAGAGAACAGAGCATTTCCTTTCCCCCTTGGAAATACCACCCCTCTTCCCACAGTAGTACCTACTCATGTGCCTCGAAACAGAACAAAATTACGGATTATACTTGACTAGGATCTGAATGAACAAGGCAGAAACTTTGATCTTGGGTTCAGGGGCTCAGAGTGGATCCTGGCTTGGAGTCAGGGAAGCCCTGCCCTCACAGAGCATGGAGACTTGCATCCCCCCCTAATCTTTCTTTCTAAAGCAGGTTTCCATTTCGAGAAACTGTGTTTCCTTGCTCTATGTACAGGGAAAGATTATTTTGTGATGGTGTATGTTTATCAAATTTGAATTTATAATAAATTGGATTTTCCTAAGGATGGGGCAGGGCTGCAGTTGAAACATGGGGGGATGGTAGGCTGGCAAGGGTGCTCTTCCTCCGTGAGCCATTGATGTGACCTCAGAATCTCTGGGTCACATCTGGACCCTGGTCATTCTTTGCCATCTTGTATTTATTTGTAGGCATCTTACTTTTGCTCCGTCTATTTACTAAGTTGTAATGATACCGATGATAATAAATCAGTTACAGCTAAGCAAGCGCTGCCCCTTAGATGACTATCTCATTTGGTTATAACATCTAGTTCACTTCAGGATAAAGGAACCACAACTCGAGAGGTGACGTGGCCGAACCAAGACTCAAATTCCAGACCCCCGACTCGATATTGTACACCTGCCCACCATGGGGTGGGGGTGGGAGGCACAGATCACTTGCATACAGAGCCCAGCCGTGGCCAGGCTGCCATTTTCCCTGTGCGTGAGCCCCCCCTTCCTGGCCCAGTGACGGCCTTGATCAGAGCAGTGCAGTGTGGGGGCTCCGTGGGGGCTCTGGTGGAAGGTGTTGAGGATGACTTCTTGTAGGAGTTAAATAAAGCTCCTAGGTGAGAAAGGAACAATGACAAAAAGGGGCAAGTCTTCTCTGGTTCTGTTCGGCTCACGGTGGGCTTTAGGTCAAGAAAAGACGTGGGGCATCTCAGTTTACAAGGTGAGCCTTGAGGGGCCCATTACTCACTTTGAAGGAGTCCACCGTGGAGCACGGTGAGACCAGTCCCTTAAACATGACTCACGTCACCGGCCTGGGGCAGCCACACAACCTTCGGGACGATTTCAGTCCATGAAAGGCAGAGTGTTTTGTGGGACGTAATTTTGTTCACGCTGGGATCCTGTTGCTCTGTCAGGCAGCAAGCCCCTGCTTCCCTCGGCTTGAATGACAGGAGGCCACGTTCGAACAGATTCAAGAGTTTTCATCCTGGGGGCTCAGGCTGCTTGTTCGCTTTGCTGCTAGCTCTTGAAGGCAGGCGGGTGCTGGGAAGGCATGCTCCTTGCGGTCTTGGGATCTCCAGGAGTTGGTGCCGGCTGCCCCTGCCGCGGCGTCCTCTGTTCAGGATTCCTGACTTCTCTTTCCCGGATGGACACGCGCCTCGTTCGGAGGGGCAGTGAAGCGTCTCCCCTGGATGTTGCTTCTCTGCGTGCGAAGTGCTGTGCTGGTGCAGGTGCAGAAAGCCAGTCTAGACTGGGAGGGGGCTGCGCGGCTTGGTTCAGCACTGTGTTCTCTCCCGACAGGTGGCTTTGATTTGGACATCCGAGGCTGGGGCGGAGAGGACGTGCACCTCTATCGCAAGTATCTGCACAGCAACCTCATCGTGGTGCGGACGCCTGTGCGGGGGCTCTTCCACCTCTGGCACGAGAAGCACTGTGTGGACGAGCTGACCCCCGAGCAGTACAAGATGTGCATGCAGTCGAAGGCCATGAATGAGGCGTCCCACGGGCAGCTGGGGATGCTGGTCTTCAGGCACGAGATAGAGGCTCACCTTCGCAAACAGAAACAGAAGACAAGCAGCAAAAAAACATGAACTCCCGGGGCTAGATCTGGGGAGACCTTTTATTTTTTCCCTTTTGTGATTACCGAACACGTGGCTGTGACGAGGAAAAGATTTCCCTAAAGGGCAAAAAAAGAATTCAACTGATTAGTAAAAGAGAGGAGCGGGGAGAGCCTCTGATTTCTCTCTGCCTATTTGGCTGGACACAACAGGAATTAAAATCTCCCACTTTGCCTGCAAAAGTAGCCCAAATGCATCCCGAGCGGTGTCTGACAAAGGCAGAATGATTGTGAGGTTATAAGCCCGATGGTGTGGAGGTTTTCATTGTGTTTACAGCAAAGTGAGAGCTGTTATCTTTTGTGCTTATTGAAATAGTCACGAAATAAGACCAGTTTTATAAAAAGTTCTTTGGGATGAGAGGCAAGCCCATGTCTCCCCATAGGAATGATTACATGGTAGGGCTCTAGAGCCTGGGAGTGCTCGTGAGATTTGGAGATACACTCACGGCGATCCTTGTGAGTATATTTAAGCAAAACCAAATGGACTCAAAAAGAAAAAAAAAAAGAACTATTGTATCATTTCCATCCAAGATTAACCAAAATAATCTGCTCATCTTTTTTATTATAGTTTTAACCATCCCCATTTCTTAATTTTATTTAAAAATGCACTTTTTTTTTTGCTTATGAGTTATATTCTGCTTATTTAATTACCAATTTGCAAGCCTTACTAAGAGAGCACAAGTTAGCATACGTTTTTTATATCTTTTAAGAAGATACTTGCAGGTGTATTATGAGAACTTTTTGTTCAGATCGAGCCCTATATCCAAGGACACGCCAAATGCTGATCCCGTCAGACACTGAATGTCAGACCTTTGGTCATGTGGAAGGCATGGTGTGGGGCTACTGATACATCGAGACATAGAGATACTTTATCGGAAGAGTATTTCCCAAGAGGAGCAACTGAACACTGGAGGGAAAGAAAGATATACTTTTTACCTTAACAGAAAAGGAAACTCATTCAGACTGGTAATATCTTGATTTATTCAAAAGTCAGAAAACATATTTTCTCCTCAGGAGAACTGGGGACCACTTTCTTACCTGTTTAAATAAACCAAAGTATACTGTGTGAACCAAACTATTTTTTTTCAAAGTAGGGTGCTCTTCCTGGCTGCTGGCTTTTATGAAAAGAAATGCAGAAAAATGTATTTTGTGAACGATCACTCCATCTGCCAGAGTCAAGTGGGATGGAAGATTTTGCTACACGTTCACCCACCCCAATCTAGGGGAAAGTAACTTTAACTATTTTTTAAATGAAACAGTTCTACTTAGTCGCCAAAATGCTTCTGAAAATCGCATTTTATTACAGTTTCCAACTATTTAAAAAAAAATACAGTTAACATTGAGTGGTTTCTACATTCATGTGAAAATTATTTATTTATTAGCCAGCACCAGATGCATGAGCTAATTATCTGTGATTCCTTGCCTTCTGTTTGCCCACAGTCAGCTCATTGTTTAAAAGCCTCAAGAACATTTAAGCTGTTGGTGTGTAAAAAAAAAAAAAAAAATGCATTGTATTGATTGGTACTGGTAGTTCATAAAATTTAATTAAAACACAGGACATGAATGGAAGGTGGCATTGGACAGCTAATAAAATATGATTTGTGGATATGATTTCTTCTTGGAGCAAGAATGCCATGTCTTTAGTTTTAGGAAAACATTTTTTATGTGTAGAGACCGGGGTTTCTGCTACAGACATTTTGGGCTAGATCGGTCTTTGTTGCGTGTGGTGGGGGGGGGCGGGGGGCTGTCCTGTGCATTGTAGGATATTTAGCAGCACCTCTGGCCTTCACCCACTGGATCCCAGGAGCATCTCTCACCTGGGTTGACAACCAAAATGTCTCCAGTCATTGCCAAATGTCCCCTGGAGGGAGGGCACGAAAGCACCGTCCTGTTGAGGACCATTGATCTAGACGGAGAGAACCACAAGGGAAAACCTGGCTGTTAAGACATTTCACTTATCCTTTTCAGTTAGAAGAAACTGAGAAATGATTTCTAAGGTCCGTTTCTAACTGGGTTTCGTATTTCCACATGCAGTGGTGATACGAGAGACTCGGAGCACACGTGGCCTCCCCTGCAGCAGTTCTGACGGCTTGTGGGACTTGGCCACATACTCCGGGTCGGAGGACGCACTCCCAACGAGGCCGGCAGCAGGGGGCAGGTGCTGTGAGCATGCAGTTCGGCAGGTCTAGGCGTCCTGCAGACCGTGGGGTCCCGGCTGCACTCTGTGGGCCAACCAGCATATCCCAGGCGCCTGAGGCAGTGACAAAGACTTGAGTTTCAGCAGTTGGTTAAGAATTGCTGAGAGTAGCTGAAGAGGAAAGGAAACAGCGTTAAGATTAAACTATTCCTCTCTTTTTAGAGTTTAGGTAAAGCAGTTTTATCAAGAAGGAAGAGCCCTCTTCAAGCACATGTAAGAGGGGATTTGTCTTTGCTTGGGCTGCTGGACCCAAAACCCCTAGACTGGGTGGCTTCAACAGCAAGGGGATGATTCAGGTCGGGAAGGCTGAGGATTCCAGGATCAATCCAATGTCTGGTGAGGACCCATCTCACCATATCCTCACAGGGTGGAGACCAGGCAGAGGGGTAGCTCTCTTCCTGTCTCAAGGGGACACTAATCCCGTCATGGAGGCTCCCCACCTCGTGACCTAATTACCTCCCAAAGACCTCACTTCCAAATACCATCACATGAGGGCTTCAACATCTGAATTTTGTGGGGGCACAAACATTCAGTCCTTATCAGGACCTGTCCTATCCTATATACAGACGAAGGGTTGGTGAAGACCCCACTGAAATGTGACAATGAGGGGCTTGGAATTTAACCTCAGCAGAGGAAAGCAGCAATGAACTCTGGCTTGAAGGACCCAGGCACATGACGTCTTCTAAAGGAAGGATACTGCCAAGGAAGCACTGAGTCCTGGGCTTGTCTGAGGTCCCTTCCGGCTCTGCATCCCCCCTCTGTTCTTACGGCATGTAAGTCACCTGGTAACTAGCCCAGCCATCCCCTTGGAGCCGTGGTCTCTGATACAGACCTGGGTCTTCTCTGAGTCGTGGTGAGCTGATGCAGGCTGGGAGAGCTGCTTGTTTGCACCTTTCCCCCTCCTCACTCAGTACTGGCAGGACAGTAGCTTGAAGTTGACCAAGATAGGAGGATTTACACCGTGGGAACGGGCAGTTGGCCGAAGCTACCTACCAGGACTCCCCCTGCCCGCCCGCTCCACCACCACGCCCCGTCCCAGCTGGTGGTTAACTGCTGACCAGCACACCAGTGCCTCCAAGTGACGCACCTGTTCTCCCTGTCATCCACTTTATAGCACCTCTTTTGTGTCATCGGTGTGGCCAGCTGGCTTCCCTCCACACATCAATGATGAGAGAATCAGGCCTAGGACTTTGCAACAGGTAAACGGAACTTCACACAGCCCTACTTTGAAGATTTTGTCCGACTCAAGTAGGCATCGTACACAATTCTGAAAAGTAAGCAAACAGCTTCCCAGAACCTAATCTTAATACATTCTGTTTCAGGGAAAACTAATGTCATCTACTTGTACCTAATTTTATCAGCGGTCAGTGCGGGGCGGTAGTTAATAGCAAGGCTTTCCCAGCCAGAGTGCCTGGGCTCAAATTCCAGCTCTTTGACTGGCAGCCTGTGTGATCTTAAGCCAGGCACTCGGCCTCTCTGTATCCCCGTCTCCTCATTCAGGGCCATGATCCCTATCCAGCTGAATTCCTGAGACCAGACGAAATCCAGGTCTCCTACTCCTCCGCCATCAGAAGCTTGTTTTTTCCATTCAGGGCCATGAATGCAGTCACATCTACCACGTCCTGGAGATGGAGTTTTGGAATGGTGGTGAGAACCTCAGAGCCGACAGCCAAGCCGTCTTTGGTGCAAAAAAGGTGCTTTTATTAAAGCACGGGGACAGGACCCGTGGGCAGAAAGAGCCGCGGCCCCAGGATTTGTGAGGAGCAACTGGTTATATACTTTGGGGTTGGGGGGGTAAAGATTAGGGAAATTCCAATAAAACCTAATGACGTACTTATGTTGGCTAACTGAATTTAAATTAAGTAAAATTTAAAAAAAACAAAGGCTCACAGGCTGCCAGAGGCCTTGCTTGTCAAGCTAAGGTTGCTTTTCCCTCTAGCAAGGCATTAACTTCGAGACGGCTGGGAGTTTGCAGAGGAATGTTACGCTCTGCCAGCCTCAGGTATTTGTCAGTGGGCCGCAGGTTATAAGGACATTTCATTCTATTTGTTTCCCGCAACATTAGGACCCGTCGGGCTTGCAGCGGGTATCACAGACAGCTATCGCTACGCAACACCAGGTCCGCGTTCCCAGCCGCCGACGCTCCGCAGCACAGCCAGCACCTGTGGGGCCGGCATGGGGTGCACGTTAGAGGTCGTGGACCCACCACATGGGCACCGTCGTCCTCTACTTCTGTCATTCTGAAAACAAGTTCAGTCCATCTGAAGAAGGGTAACTAGGAATGTAACATATAACGGATCATTTCGTCCTTAAGTTCCACGCTCGGTAATCTGGTGTCGATGACCCCCTAGGCGGCTGAGGAGCGTCCGAGGTCTCCCAGGTCAGGTGCAGAGCCGGGCGCCGTCTGTACAGACGCCACCGAGCTAAAGCAGGTAATCCCCTCCCAGGTGCGGAAACCGTAAGGAGCTCGCTCAGAGGCCCGGGTCGGAAAGTGGCTGGCTTCAGGCTCACCCGTTACCACCCTGTCCTACCGCCAGCCCCAGAGGGCTTGAAGGTCAGGGGGAGGGGGTAGAGAAGGGAGCTTTGGCCTCCAGCGAGTCCAGAGTCTGTTCTCTTGTGCCTCAATTTCCCACCGTTGCTCTGCTCTTCAGCCCACCCGAGAATCCCTTGCCGGTGAAAAAAAACCCTGTGATCCGGGAACACAGAAGGCACAGAGCTGCCTCCCTCTAGCGGCTCTGTAATCCCCTGCGGCTGGGGGCTCTGAAGCCCTGGAAGCCGCCTTCCGGGACCTCTGTGTGGCCTCTGTATGCCCAAGGCCTTGGACTTAAAGGCTGCCTTGAATGGGACGGGAGAGCAGGTGGGAATACTCGCCTTTTGAAAAAGATTTGACGTTGTTTCTGAGAATTGCTGATCAGAGATAATGCCCCTGGGCGGTCCGTGAGCCGGTGGGTGTATTTTACTCCCAACACCCATCAAATAACTGGCAGCTTTGTGTGATCCATATTCTGATTAGCTTTATATTTGAAATTCAAAGCTGTTTCTCCTGGCAGAACTCAGTGCTTGTGCTGCGACAGCCAAAAACCATGGGGACCATGCCAGCGGGTGGGGGCGCGGAGGTTGGGTGGCGGTTTTTTCCAACACACAGAAAATGTTCTCTTGATCCTTTGCACGTGCCCCGGGCCTGAGTCTGCCTCCACGGCTCTTCCAGGGGAGTCTGTCTCCAAGGAGAGAAGCCGTCTCTGCCTGTCATCCAGTTACCCCGAGGCTCAGGGAGGGCCAGGCCACCCTCGGCGACCTCTGCCCAAGACCCACCAAGTGTCCTTTGGTGGCTGACTGCGCAGCCAGCCTGCCCACTCCAGGCGGCACCCAGGCGGGGCACTTACTCCTCATCCACCTGAGGGTCAGGGCTTCAGCTCGCTACTCCCTCCTCGTCAGCTGTTAACACCCCCTGCCCCCCCGTTTCTAACCCCACCCCAATCTGCTCCCAGAGCACCCCCCCACCAACCCCAGTGTTGAAAGAACTGCAACTATTAAATTTTTTTTTAGGAGGTCATCCTCACCTGGCCTGCTACGATGTGAAACCTCATTTGAAACAGTTAAGAAAAATAAATTAAAAAAAATGGAAAACAAACAGCAAAACCCTCAAGTTACATTCAAAGAAAGGCAGAAGGGAGAATGTATTTAACTACTTGTTCTTTTTTCCAGTCATGAGCCTCAGAGAGCCGTGTAAAAGTCACCCGTACAGTGTGTGGGGCTGTGAGCAGCAGCAGAGTGGTGTGTCCAGAGTCCACCACCCGGAGCACCGGCAAGAGAGAGGGTGAAGCAAGCGCATGCGGTTTGGTTGTGGAGGCGCGGTGTGGTGGAGGGTTACCGGGACCTGGACTCAGCTGGAAGGAAGACTTCGTGAAGGAACATCCTTTCAGCTAAAGGAAAACAAAAGTTGATTTAGACTGACCAGGGTGGCAGGGGCTTCCCCCCAATCCCCGGCAGTCTGGGTTACCACTGGTTCTGCCTGACCTATTTGGGAGACAAAGCAGAGATAATCCCAGAGGGATCTGGGGTTGTGGTAAATCTTCTGGTCAAAAAGGCAGGCAAATTCTTGGGGATTTGTGATCAGGAATTCCCGAACAACTGAATCAATTTGTCGATGACCAATTTTGGGTAAAGGCTGGCCCCTGCTAACTTCGGGGTTGTCAAAATTCAACATTAAGAGCATGCCCTCGGGGCACCTGGGTGGCTCAGTCGTTAAGCATCTGCCTTCAGCTCAGGTCATGATCTCAGGGTCCTGGGATCGAGCCCCGCATCGGGCTCCCTGCTCAGCCAGGAGCCTGCTTCTCCCTCTCCCACTCACTCCTGCTTGTGTTTCCTCTCTAGCTGTCTTTCTCTGTCAAATAAATAAAATCTTTTTTTAAAAAAAAAAAGAGGGGCACCTGGGTGGCTCAGTCGTTAGGCGTCTGCCTTCGGCTCAGGTCATGATCCCAGGGTCCTGGGATTGAGCCCCGCATCGGGCTCCCTGCTCTGCGGGAGGCCTGCTTCTCCCTCTCCCACTCCCCCTGCTTGTGTTCCCTCTCTCGCTGTGTCTCTCTCTGTCAAATAAATAAATAAAACCTTTAAAAAAAAAAGAGCATGCCCTCTATCTGCCATTTCTAATCCAGACTAAGATAGCCATCTCTCTGCAAGCCATTTCAATTGGCTAATTTATTGTGTGATTCCCTATTATATCCCTCACTCTAAAAGCTTCCCTTTCCCCCTGAAAATTCATCCCAGAAAGCAAATGGGCCATTGGTATACACAGCCCATGGGTTATATAAGCTGAGTTCATAACAGAGGAGCATGGAGTGCATAAATCCCGGCTTTGTTGGACCCGAGAGACTTTACATACTTCTTCTTTTCTAAGCCTCAGAATCCAGTGGGTGACTTGAGTCACTCCTGTTTGAGAGCTGAAGCTCAGACAGGCTTACTATTGTTTTTCTTTTAAAATTCCACACAGCTAGGGGGCACCTGAGTGGCTCGGTTAAACGTCTGCCTTTGGCTCAGGTCACGATCCCAGGGTCTTGGGATTGAGCCCCGCCTCGGGAAACCCTGTTCAGTGGGGTGTCTTCTTCTCCCTCTCCCTCTGACTGGTGCTCTCTCTCTCTCTCTCAAATGAATAAATAAATAATCTTAAAAAAGAAAAAAAAAGCCCACACTGCTGGTTAGTGATGTAGCCAGGATCCAAACCCAAACCTGCTAGACTTTCTACTGCACTGAGCTCACTCATGACCAATGTGTTTTTACCACACAGTAGAAAGAGCACTTTTGCCCTGTAAGGCTCCTGAGCATTTTCAACCGGGACAGCAGTAGGAAGCGTGAGGATCCGGCAGAGGCCAGAAGGAAGCATAGCAAGTACACAGGAAATAGAATGCCCGCGTCCACAGTGGACGCAGTGAGAGCAGAATTCACGCTGTGTGTCTGTGTGCGAGTCTGTGATGCGGAAAGGAAGGAGATGAGAAGCTCTCGGAAATACAGCAGGAAAGCAGGGAGAGAGGAAAACGATGAGATTACAAAAATGGAAAGCAGAGGGGAGACCTGGAAGTAAGATTTGTGGCCACTCCTGAGGAAGGGAAAGTGCAAGTCGAACGGATGTCTTCTTTAAAAGATGTAACTGTAGAAACTTGCCTTCTGAAAGAAAGACCAATGGGATGCAGTCTGAACATATTTACCATGTTCTCGGCAAGAAGGGAAGCCCAGAGGCCCCGTGGAGACACAGCCACACCCCCCCTGTAACATCTTTGTGTCTCCTGTGTGTCAAATGGCAGGCGTCCCGAGGATTCTGCTGTGAGGCCCGTCACACGTGCTGAACTCCAGGCCTCTGCGGGAAGTGGCCACTGCAGAACTTTTGGCCATGAATTCTTTCCTTTTTTTAATCTAAAAGCATATTTTGTGCCACATGAGCACATGCCATTAGTTTATACTTAAAAGGACGGTTCATTCCAAAGTGTAGCTAAGATAGGCAATTTTGATAGAAATGCCCCTAAGATATTTTAAGTGACCTGTCCATGCCCCATTTTTACTTTTTCTCCTTTTTCTTGATCCTTTTTCTTCTTAACTCTCCCTGTGTTTTTCCTTTTCTTGGCAGAAGTTTTGGGCCCACTAATACTTCTTGGCGTTGCTTAGCTCTGCTGGTGACACTGAGGAACAAAGTAACTTCTGTGTGCATCCTCCAAAAGAGGGGTAGAGTAGGAGACCAGAACCAGGGTCCTTATGGGTGACCTGATTGGGGGTTAATGATTGTGAGGGTCTGGCAGGAGGGGGGTGGCAGCCAGAGAGTCTGGGATGACTGTAAGAGGAGATTCTAGAATCTTATTGAGGGAGTTGAGAAAGAAAAGAATCAACGTGGGCAGTGAGAGGCATTTGTGCACAGTCCCAAAGAGGAAGGCAGATTGGAGTGCTTGGGGCTGGAACCTGGACAGTAACAGGAGAGGAACACCTTAGACCAAGAAACCGTAGGCAGCCCAGGGGGCTGGGCTTGTTGAGGCAACCTACAAGGGTTTGGATGTCCTCGCCTTAGGCCATAACTAGGGTCAGACATAGGGGGACTGCATCTAATAGCTGAGCTACGATGAGAATTCAGGCTTCCTCAGCCCCATTTGTTTTTTTTTTTTTTTAAATCTTTATTTATTTATTTGACAGACAAAGAGAGACAGCAAGAGATGGAATACAAGCAGGGGGAGTGGGAGAGGGAGAAGCAAGCTCGTTGCTCAGCAGGGAGCCCGATGCGGGGCTCGATCCCAGGACCCTGGGATCAGGACCTGAGCCGAAGGCAGACGCTTAATGACTGAGCCACCCAGGTGCCCCAACCCCACTTGGTTTTAATCACTTTCTGAATTCTGTACCATTCTCCCTCCCTAAGAATTTCAAGTAGCACTGCTGGCCATCATATCATCAAACAATGGACAGTTTATTCCTCTGAATATTAATAACCAACAGGATAAAACGTACAGAACTCAGATCTGCTCCCCCTTGTACTATTAGGTTAATTCAGTCAGGTCATTTCCCGTTTACTAAGTCATCCCACAGTAGGATGTTACTTAGTGTCATTATATCTGGATATGACTGTACTTATTTCCTCCAAAATAATTTTAGACAGAGGGTGATGCTGGAATCATATGTCTTCATAACGATTAGTGACTACAGGGTACTTTTCTATTCATTACAGAACCATAAGATTTCAGAACTGGATGAAATTAATAAAAATCAGCTAGTAAAAGCACCTTCTTTTAATTAAAATAGAACTACCATATGACCCAGCAATTCTACTTCTGGGTATTTATCCAAAGAAAACAGAAATACCAATTTGAAAAGATACATGCACGCCTAGGTTCGCTGCAGCATTATTTACAGTAGCCAAGATAATGGAAGCAACCTCGGTGTCCATCAACAGATGAATGGATAAAAAGAGGTGGTATATATATATATATATATATATATATATATATATATATATACACAATGGAATATTACTCGGCCATAAAAAAGAATGAGATCTTGCCATTTGCAACACGGATGGACCTTGATGGTGTTATGCAAAGTGAAATAAGTCAGAGAGAGACAAATACCCTATGGTTTCACTTATATGTGCAATCTAAACAACAAACAAACCAAGCCAAACTCATAGATACAGAGAACAGATTGGTGGTTGCCATAGGGAAGGAGGGTTGGGGTGGTGGGCAAAGTGGGTGAAGGGGGTCAAGAGGTACAGACTTGCAGTTATAAAATAAATAAGTCATGGGGATGTACAGCATGGTGACTGTAGTGGATAATGCTAGAGTGCATATTTAAAAGTTGCTCTTAGCAACTTAGTAGATCTTAAAAGTTATCAGAAGAAAAAAAATTTCATAACTTTTTAAGGTGATGGATGACAGACTTATAGTGGTGATCATTTCACAGTCAAACATTTCACATGTCAAATCGTTATGTTGTACACCTGAAACTAATTTAATGTTAAATGTCAAGTACACCTCAACTAAAAAAATACCTTTTTTTATTAGAAGTGAAAATTGAAGTTCAGAGAGCTAATGGTGGGAAGATATGGGTCCTGTGTGGTCTTTGCAATTCTAAAATGTCATGGCTGTTGAATCACAGTTAGAAATGACAGCTAAAGACAGGTCCTCTTGGACAAATGTCTCATTGACAGTTGTCGTTCAGACTATAGAAACACGTGGGACATTTCAGGTAACACTTCACAGTGATCTGTGTTTAAAAACTTTCTCATGAGAGCACACACATGCACCCATACACACTCACACATACACACACGTACCCCACCCTCTTCTCTGGTTACATTTTATAGGGTCTGTGAGTGTGTTACACAACCAACAACCTCATGAATAAACTGCCACAATGTCTGCTCCTTTGAAAAACTGCTGAGGCAGGGATAGGCCTGGAGTACAAGCCAGCCTCCATCTTCCCAGAGGACGACTCTCTGGCCCAGAGCACCCGTGGTCACTGCCCAGAGGCATCCCCCTCGCTGGGCCGGCCCGAGAGTTGCTGGCGGGGGCGGGGGGAGGGGTGCGGATGCAGTGGGCATAAGATTCCTGCCTGAGCAAACCTGCATCCCAGAATGGAACAGAGCCGGCGGGGAGCTCCCTCTCCTCTCCCCTCTTCCTTCCTTCTCAGGAGCACAGGCCACGTAGCCACAAATGGGACACAACACCCATCAGGTTCTGTCATGACACGAACTTCTGTGTGAGTTTGCGAGGGCGGCTGTAACAGATGACCACAAACTCAGTGGCTTAAGACAACAGAAATTTATTCTCTTACAGATCTGGAGATCTGTAAGCTTCGCTCACTCCCCTACCATCCGAGTATTTCCTGACACGGTAAGCCTCTCCTCCTTAGTTTTAACTCCTCATTCAATTTACATTCCCAAGTTTTGTTTTTCTATGTCTCTTCCTTACATCCTGGTTCCAACATGCATAATAAATGAAGTGTGTTTGCAGCGTTGGTTCAACCACCAGTGAAGCCTTTTCCGCCAGTTCCCCAAAGCCAACATGGAACTTAAACACAAACACAATCCTGAGACATTGTGAAATGATGCAAAGAGGGAGTGTAGAGGTCATAAAATAGTTGACAGGAGCTACTGGTTTTTGAAGTACGCCTTAATTCCTAAAAGGTTTCAATTTCTTCTGTGTTCATTTTATATACATCATTACGGTTGTATCCTTCATGTAGTTGCTGGAATTGGGGATCATCTCCCTTTACTTTTGGAGTGAATAGGATGCAGAGGTAATTTTCTCTGTTAAGAGAACGCCAGCATTTGTGCAGAAGAGAGGTTTCCACGGGGCTCCAAGGACACTCGCCCGTTGATCAGTGTTGGCTCTGCTGCGGGCTAACTTTGGCTTCTCACATAAAGGTCTATTTCAGCAGCGTTTACCCAGAGGAAAGCCCAGCTGGAAGGGGCAGGATGACACGATGGAGGCTGTCACTCAAAGAGCTCCAGGTAGTCGGGCGGCTCGTCCTGCTGACCGCAGGGGTAGAGAAGGAGCTCTTTCCCCAGGGAAGTTATGGGTTCCTCCTGTGAATCAGAAGGCAGAGATCAGGCTGGGCTGTGGGTGGGCAGGTTGTTAAGACAGTAGAAATAAGAACGTCATGCCCTTCCCTGCCTCCTCAGAGTACATAACTTCTTGTTTGCCCTTGATTTACGTGAAGCTTTATTGGTTTATGGCAATCTTAAAAGAGATTTTCTCATCTGCAAATTGCCATATATTCTTTTTCCCTCCCGGGCTTGAGTTCTCACTAAGAGTGGTCTCAGATGCGATCAGTGTGTGCACAGACTTTGAGCATCTCCTCCATTCTCTGCCCCAGCGCCTTCTCCCTGAGTATCTGAGGAGGAACTAGGTTCACTGATAAAGGAAATGCAATTAAGAATCCTGATTATCCGGAAGAATTATCAAAGACTAATCCCCCCGTTACTCATCTCAATCCTTCTTCTTGTAACTGCCTTTCATTGCTAAAGCTGCTGCAGGACAACCATTCACAGAGCAGATTCAGCCTGGACACCAGTTCACCTTGTGATAGTCCACCAGCGCTGCCAGGGTGGTGTGCCGCAGCCGGTCCACGCCCAGGAAGCTGTAGGAGTCCGTAGAGGCATCTATGAGGAAATGCTTACAGCCATCCTCAGACAGATAGGACAGGGCATAGCCTTTGATCCTTTCACTGACACGGATCAGAAAACTGCCCGGCACGCATGTGCTCAGAAGTTCATTTGCTCTCTTTAATGTCAGAATCCCTGCAGGAAAGAAAAGCAGGTATTTCAGCCAAATCATTTCCAGAACTGTCTTCAGTTATATAGCTGCGTGGATAAAGTTTAGTAAAAAGTAAGAGCAACTTCCAGTCCATTTTGGACTTCTTCAGAATGCAGTACGGTATCACTCATCTGGCATTCGGTCACCGGGCAAGCGGGGTAGGTGACAACAGCCAATGGATAATATAAATGAGAGCGTCAGTGTTTAACCTTCAGAATACGTTTCCACCTGTGCACCCAGTTATAACACCACAGGTGTTAGGTGGCTTCTGAGTCTGGTAGGACCCTTTACAGGCGTCCTGGAAGCGTTCGATCTGGGAGGGGACTGGAAGGTGTCCTCCTCGGTTTATTGATGAGGACTCTGTGTCCTGGAGCATGTTCCTACATGGTCTTAAACAGTGGTTCTCCACCAGGACAATGTCTGGAAATCTCTGAGAGACATTTCTGGTTGTCAGGGGCAGAGGATCCTATGGGTATCCAGTGCATAGGGGCCAGGGATGCTGCTAAACAGCCTACAGTGCGTAGGATAGCTTCGACTACAAAGAATCATCCAGCCCCAATATCAGTAGTGCTGAGCTGAGGAGCCTGGTCTAGGAGTCAGCGAGTTAGTAACAGAACCAGGAGGGACCCAGGTTTATTAAGTCTTTCTACTGTAGTTACTCCTAAATGATGCTTCAGTGGCATTTAAAGGAATAAAAGTATATACACATATGTATATGTGGATATACATATGCTCATATATTTGTATTTTTCTATATGTTTGTCTTCACATATATTCAAAATAAAGCTTCATTTATATGAAGTTTTATATGTATATATACTTTAGAGGCCTCATGAATTCATACTAATTCAGACCAGCCTTTTCCCCAACTAGTCCAAACTCATGAAGTTTGACTCATATTCCCAATTTCCCTTCTTATTCCTATTGTAGTTCATCAGATGAATCAGTGATGTTGTGAGACATATGGAGAGTGCACAAACACATCTTGGAGAGATGGTGAAGTCATTCACCTAATCAGCGGGCTCGGATTTGGGAGGAGGAGCGGCATTCTCCCAGTGACCCCTTTCACCTCGGCAGATAGAAGGTCTTACTTCTGTTCCACGGTTAGCTCCATAGTGATACTCTGTATCTTACTATTAGGGAACCTCCCAAAAAAACCCTCCTGGTGAAAAGGCAATGGATGGATTATTATAGCCCGTTAGTCTTGTTATTAGTAAAGTTAATTGAGAATTGAACCCTAATTATCCAGAGTATGACATCAAATGAAAGCATCGCTGCTTTCTGGGGCGCCTGGGTGGTGCAGTCGGTTGAGCGTCTCATTCTTGATTTCAGCTCAGGTCGTGATCTCAGGGTCATGAGATCGAGCCCCACATTGGACTCTGTGCTTAGTGTGGAATCTGCTTAAGATTCTCTCTCCCTCTCCCTCTGCCCCTACCCCCTGCTCTCACACCTGTGCTCTCTCTCAAATAAATAAATCTTTTTTTTAAAAGCATCTCTATTTTCTTTTTTGTAAGTAGACCTTTAATAAGGGGGGGATTAAAAAATCACCCGTTCCCTCCTAGCCAAGACCAACCAACTAGCCCTCTGTCTTCTCTTCTCCCATGTACCTTTCAGGAGGCCCCAGAGCCTGCACTTCAGAGTCACAGTGCTCAACCCCTGTGAGGCTCAACCCCAGTGAAACATCAGGATAAGAACTGGGGGTGTTGCAAAGGCTTGGCAGATCCCCCCACTCACAGATAGGAAATATCCCTGAAACGGAAGAGTCATGGCCTCTCTTCTAGGGCCTCCAGCTCTACAGCATCGAGGCCCAGCAAGGTTACTGATGCCTGCGCATTATCTCCATCACCTCCGGTTACCTTTCTGCCCTTTCCTTGATGAGACCCGAGCCAATGGAAACTGCAGGCACCACTGACAGTGAGCGAGGCTCTTGGGTCAGCTGCAGCACTGTCCACTTCAGGTGCTCAAATGATGCCCCTGTAAGCTCCAACAGATACGGACTGCTGCTTCTGTTGGTCTAGTCTACCTTTTTAAACACACCTGATCCTACTGATAAATTACAGATGACAACCATAATCTGAAACAAGGCAACAGGTAACCAGCCTACCCAGGGACTAAACATGACTGAAGTTTCAAGACTCTGTATTTGATTGTCTATGAAACCAGGGATATTTTTCACTGACACTGAAACTACCCTTCAGAGGTGAGTGAAGGAGAAGCAGCATTCTGGAAAAAAGATTTCTCTCTCCTTCCAGACTTACCAACAACCTAACTCTGAAACTCCAAGTTACTTCAACAGATGGGGTAGATGTTATAATTTATAACATCAGCATGTTATCCAGATGGATTTAGGTTCCTAAAATGAAAGCTATTCTGGAAAATTATAACTGAACCTGGGTTAAGTTAGGTTAAATTCCTTCTAAAATCAGGTCAGATAGTAGCTGTAAACCAAACTTCCCGAAAGCCTCTCAAACTGTAATTATTACCCATTACACACAGATCTTGGCACTGTGTAATCTTCAGAGACACCAGAACCCAATAAAATGATTTTGTGGCAAATCATAACGGAGACTCGAACACAATGGTTCTGAAGGCAGGTTCAGAAGTGAAGTGCTGTGGAGACCACGCTTTGTTCTTTTTGCTTTACAACAGGATTATCATTCCTGAAGAGCACACTCTTTTGGCTCATCTGATGATACTTGTCCATGTACAATTTGTCACGATTCCATCAAAGGAAGAGAGGCCTGGCTATGATTGCTGCCAAGCAGTGAGCTCTGTCTGCCTGCAAAGAGAGTCCTTGACTGCAAAGGCCAAATCCAGTATCTGGTATTAATCGCTGTGAGCTTGGGCAATCTCCTTACCCTGGTGCATGACTCTAAGAATTCTGAAGCAGTGGCCTTCATCCAGCTCCCTAAGGGCAGTGACGCCTCCAGGCAACCTCCCTCTGACCAGCTCTCTTCACACATACTCTAAGCCTATGTGAGTTCACAACAGGATTTCTGTGCTAGTGATGAGGGGTAAATAAAAAGCTTTCTTTTACTTCATCCATTTTTGAAATGAGCCAGATCCTCCCCCAGCCCCGCTCTATTTTAAGCTGAATCCGGGCAGGAGTGCCAGAACTACTACAGTCCAGAAGGAAGCAGATGTCACTGCACGAGGTCTTACTGGACTGCTTCTGGCTCTTGAAGAGCCTGGGGCAGAGCTGGCTACAACCCCTGAGAGCCTGACCACCCAGTCTGGAGGTTCACAACAGCAGGAGTTGAGAGGGAGCAGAGAGAAATGTCCCACTCCTTTCTCTGCACGAGGCCAGGGCACGCTCCAGGACAGTGCTATCCAACAGAATTTTCTGTGGCAATGGAAATGCCTGGGCTGGCCATGTGGAGGCCATTAGCCACATGTGGCTATTGAGGACCTGAAATGTAGCTAGTGTTACTGAGGGACTCAACCTTTAGTTTTATTTAATTTTAATTAATTTTGGTGTAAAGAGCCACATATGTGGAGTGGCTACCATATTGGCCAACAACACAGCTTTAAACTCCACTGGAGTGAAAGGAGAGCTCCATGACAGGCCCAGAAGGACTATTTTGTTGCACAAAAGACCCTAAGACACTTGAAATAACTCAGAAACCCTAGCATGGCCCTCACTGGAAATCCAAGTGGCAGCAACAACCCTACAGAAGGAGGGCAGGTCAGTGGGATGCCCTCCACAGCTTCCTTCTGGAAAATGCCTATTCATTCTCCAAGATGCAACTCAATAGCATGAAGCTTTCTGAGCAGTAAGTCAAGGTTCCTCTGCACCTGCTGAGCACCTGTTCCCACCTCCCCCTGAGACGTCTCCCCTAGCTCCCCCTCCATCCTGGCATGTACCATCCACAGCTCCATCGGAGTACTCACAGCACATTCTACTGTCTCTCCCTGCCCCACGTCCTTGTGATCTCGTAGAGAGCACACCACATCTTACTTATTTTCACACTCTCGGCACCTGCCACTTACAAGATGCCCAGAAAAGGTCTGACGAGTAATTCTGTCTTATAATCAGTCCAGAAACTTTCTTCTCTGGGACACTTCTGTGCAGCCATTGCCTCTAGTCCGAGCATTGTTATGTATAGGGACAAGGGATGCACCACTAACTTTGTTTATATGTGTACATCTGTATGGCCTATGTCCAGAATCTGGAAAATATGTGTTTAAAAACCAAATGAAAGGTAACCAAATAATAGTAGCATATGGAGTTCTTAATGTTTGCCTGGCACTCCTCAAACAGTGCCTTACTTCATTTAATCCTCAGAGCAGCCTGACAAGCAGGTACCATTCCTACTCTCAAATCTCAGATGAGCAAAACCTGCATCAGAGAGAGTTCATAATGTGCTTCAGGTCACTTAGGCAGGCCAGGAAAAGCACTGGTCTTGAACCTAGGCAGTCTGACCCCAGAGTCCAGGCTCTCACCAGGTCAACCAGAATACTACCCCTGTGCTAGCATTTTGCATTGCTCAGCGTGCCTCCATTTGCTATTTCATTTAATTCCCAAACAACTCAACATAAACAGAACTGGTATTATTACCATCACCATACAGATGGGAAAACTGAAGAATAGGTATATGCCCAAGGTTATAGGATTAGTTAGTGATGGTTTCAGGTCTCTTGTCTCTCACTCAAATATTTTGTTTTTTAACCCCCATTGGGCTCATGAAATTTTCCTGAAATTGGCTGAAAATAAACCATGAATATTTATTTCACAAAGAGGTGTTCATTTCCAACCTGGGCAACACAGAGCAGGGAGGTGAGGGGGGGTGGGTCGGGGGGAGAATCCCGAAGCAGAGTCCCAGTTCAGCATGGAGCCTGATGCAGGGCTTGATCCCAGGACCCCGATATCATGACCTGAGCCAAAATCAAGAGTTGGACGCTCAACTGACTGAGCCACCCAGGCACCCCTGACCCAGGCAACATAAAGAAGATGCATTTGTCAGTGATGACTTAAGTACAGTCATCTGGATGTAGAATTGATGCATCAGTGACCTCTGCCACCTCCCCTAAGCTCAGGATTCCTGTTGCCGGGGACTGAAAAGCCCCAGAGTACAGCAGGCTTCAGCATTCCCCGTGACCACACCTCGGGTCTGCTGAGAGCTGCCTGGGGGCTGCCCTTCCAGAGCTCTGCCAAGAAGCTCTCATTCCTTCTTTTGTCATCTGTCCTATATTCTCTGCTTCTTGGGCTGCCCAGAATACCCTGCAGGGAGGAAACAGCACTAAGATAACTTTCATGAAGGAACTCATCTCCGCTGTTAAGGTGACCTCAAAGTCCCACACTACAAAGTGCCTAGATAAGGGGTGAATAAAAGAAAAAACTGAGTTTTAGAAGAACTTCTTTCCAAGTAGCAACCCTGCCAAATGCAAAGTGTACGGAGGTCTTAAACTTGGACAAGGGCTCTATATTTTCCCACTTTAGCTCCCTTCTACTTTATGCTTTCTTTAACCCTGTCAGTATTTAAAGGAAGTATTTTCAGAGGGGCTCTGAGACCCTCGCTAGATCCTCTATCTAGAGGGAGATACACTGTGGTGTCAAGCCCTCAGGTCTCAGGCCCCTTGGGATGAGGAAAAATAGAGCTCTCAAAATATTATTCATAATGTTTCCTTAATAATTCAAGAATTAAAATTACATCATGTGCTCTTTCTTCACTACCGTAATGGCTAACACTTATTAATTAGGGCTTCCTGTGTGTCACACTCAGCTCTAAGTACTTCACATATATTAACTCATGAATCTTTCGAACGATTCTGTGAGGCAGGTAATATCGTCTGCGGTATACAGATGAGCGACAGAAGTTCAGAAGTCATGTGACTTGCCTAAGGCTGCACAGCTGGTTGGTGGGGGCTGGGATTTGGCCCCAGAGATGTGCTCTTGACAGCCACACTCTACTGCCCCCTTTCCCAGCATAAAGAAGGAGTGTCCAAATTTTATAATCAGACCATGTGATGACAAAGAAAACTCTGGCAACAAAAGCACAGATTAAAAGTACTTCTCTAAATACCAGAATCCCCCTTTCCATAAAAGATCTGAAGTCAGACCCCCAAAGCAGGTGACTCTCTTTTGCCCCTCACCCACCCAGTCCCCCCTTCCCTTGCCTGCGAGGTCCTTCTGGGTGTCTCCAGGAACACAGTGTAAAGTACAAGACTGGAGCCCTGGGCATCGGTAATGGCAAGCGTGGGGCTCCCGGGCACACGCAGGCCATGACACGCAGTGACTGGCAGCATTAGGGGGAAGACTCAAGGGCATCATTTAAAAAACTCAAGTAAGCAAGGCCTTTGGGGTTAATGGACTATTCCCAACATTAATGGAAATACATACTAACATTTTTGCAGCCAGTTTGCAATGCTGGGTAGTATGAGAAAAGTCAGGGTCTTCCCAAAAAACCCCACAATAATGCAGGGTATGTGCTGCAGAAAAGCTAGCCCTTTTCAAGACTGAATGAATGTACATAGCTTTACCCTCTTTATGTTTCCTCTTCAGTTACTTTGGGAATATGATCCAATACTAGGCAGTCAGATAGAACTACGGAGAATAATTCCAAGGGCTCTGATGGTTAATGTAGGTGAAGGCTTCACGCTAAACTGCAGGTGAAGTCCCAGGGCTCCGAGCTAAAGCTGTGCCGGCCCCTCTCCAGGGTGGGCCAGTGACTGCTGGGGATGCACTTGCAGGTGTCCTTCCCTGCCGCCCACGGACATGGCAGATTCTTGCTGCTGGCCACAGCCTACCCCCCTCCACGAAGTGTATGAATCATGTATGTGAACGAGGCAGGATGTGCTTCGGAAAGACAGAAGCTTGAAAGTCTCTGTGTGGTAGGGGGGCAGAAATCTGATGGCCCCACAATGAAGAACTCACTACTCCTCATCAAAATAGTTGAAGGACAGACAGACGATCACTTATGAGTGCCAGTTCCCAGGTTCATTAAGGTTTTAGCCTGAAGGAAATCTTGGGCGGGCCCTGTGAGGCTCTGTCTGTGTGATCCCTCCCATTGTGCGCACTCAGCCTCAGGGACTGTGCCGCGGGGGCTGTGGGCGGGCACATGCCCGAGGAGTGGGACATGGGACACAGGGCTGCACCGGGATGCTGGGCTCGAGGGAACTGAAGTCCCGGAGAGCAGCTGCCTCCACAGAAATGGATTGGACTTGCTCTCCACGCAGAAGGAAACTTTGGAGGCATGTGTCAAAAATGGAAGCAATCAAAATAGCTGCAGTGTGAACTGAACTGAAATCCCACAGATGTGAAAGGGATTTGCTTTTTAAGTAGCTTAAAATATAAAATATTGGGACTAAAGCATTGAGAAGCAGGTTCAATTATAAACCATGACAACAAATGACATCCACAAGAAACAGATCAGGATGGAAACATTTCACCAGCAGGCTAATTATATCCATATTTGAATAAGGAAGTGTGCATTACATTTCAGAGGCATAATGATCCGCTATTGATGCGTAAAGCAAATATGCGAATTCTCTAACAACAGAAGCAATTAGAAAATTCCTAAATCAGAAATTTGTTTATATACTTATTGCTAGCTTTCCCCCAGCTTCCTACCCCCAGTCCCTGCTGAATTCTAAGCTCCTGAGCACTGTCGCATATTAGCGGGAGATGGGATATGCTAACGGAGAGAAGGAATAAATGAGTCTGTGCGTTTCTGAACAGACTTTCAAACTTCAGGTTTATTTATCTGTTGGCCCTCTGCTTGAAGAAGTATAAAAAAGCATGTTAGTGAGTATAGTTAATTATATATCTACACACTTTGGATACTCATAATCAGGAACCAGAATAAGTAAAATGACTTTGCAGGATGCTAAATTTAGCCAGGAGGGCTCTCCAACACTAATTCTCCAACTTTACCAACATTCTAGACCATAATGTGCATCTTAAAGATGGCTATAATGTGGTGACCAGATGCAAGAAGAAAATGAATAAGAACAAGGACTGTAGGGGCGCCTGGGTGGCTCAGTCATTAAGCGTCTGCCTTCGGCTCAGGTCATGGTCCCAGGGCCCTGGGATCAAGCCCCGCATCGGGCTCCCTGCTCAGCAGGAAGCCTGCTTCTCCCTCTCCCACTCCCCCTGCTTGTGTTCCCTCTCTCTCTCTGTAAAAATATAAATAAAATCTTAAAACAAAACAAAAAACAAGGACTGTATTTCAGGGTCCAGACAGATAGGATGACAGGAGGGAAAGAGATAAGAAAACAATCCTTCCTAAGGAAACAAAACCAAACAGACTTACAGTATTCAGAAGATTTTAAATCTAGAAAATAGAAGATATTATTTTAGCAAGGCTAGGACTCATTCCCATCTTGCTGAACCTTCCCTCCCAACCCCACGCTCAACCTCAACTGGCAATGTTCTGCTCAACTTTTCCAAACAACTTTATTCCCTGTTTTGGCAGTTGTCCTTTTGTCCTTCCAAATTCCTGTTGCCTTCTGGGGTGACCTCCTGGGTTCTGGAATTTTTAAGGACAGGCCCTAAAGAAATACTTGTCAAAATAGCATAGGAGGACACTTTAGCAGTAATTAAGATCTATTTTATTGAAGTGCCGCTTATTCCTCGTATATGATGCTGCCACGGCAATATTTTGTGGCAAGATTAGGATTATAATGAAGAGAAAGACAGAGAGAACAGGAATGGTGAATTTACTCTTAAGCTGTTCAGTTCTGGGTAGCCATAATAACAGAAACACTATGTGCCAGGCACTGTTCTATGTATGTTACACATATTAGATGATATACTTAAAAAAAAAACAACAAAAACTACTCTACAGTGTAGATATTATTAACCCCCTTTTAAAGAGGAGAAGAACATAACTCAAACCTAGGTGATCTGGTCTTGGAGTCTTGTGCCAAGCCTACACTATATAGTTGACCCTCAAACAACACAGGTTTGAACTGCATGGGTCCACTTATATGTGGATTTTTTCAATAAATGTAGTACTGTAAATGCATTTTCTCTTTCTTAGATTTTCTTAATTTTTCTTCTCTCTACTTTATTATAAGATTACAGTACATAATACATATACAAAATATGTGTTAACTAACTGTTTATGTTATCAGTAAGTCTTCTGGCCAACAGCAGGCAGTTCGTAGTTAAGTTTCTGGGAAGTCCAAATTTATTTGTGGATTTTGAACTGTGCAATGGGTTGGCACCCCAACCCCCACCTTGTTCAATGGTCAACTGCACTATCTTTCCATGCTAAGAGCTAAGAAAACTCTGTGCTTCTTGGACTTCACATTTTTAAAAAATCAGCTTGAGATATAATTTATATACAATAAAATTCACCAATTTTAAGTGTGCAAATGATCATTTTTGACAAATGTATACAGTTAGGTAACCACTACCGCAAAATAAATAGATTCCATTTCTATTACTCCAAACCCTTGTGGCCTTGGGGCATTGTATTAAAGATTTGACTGCTACATATCTGCTTCTTGAAATTCTACCTGGGAGTGAGCAAAATAGTGTCTGGACAAAAATGTGCTTTTTTCTTATTCTCATAGGTGGGGATGGGGCAAAACTTATGCTGAATGAAGGTTCCTTGACACTTTCACTTCACCACTGTGAGATTTAGTGAACTCACTCATGTATTGGAGAAACAAATCTCTGTGGTTATTACTGTTCACTGATTTAAATTTCCAACTTATATAAAAAGCATGACATGGGTGTTCCCACTTGTATTAGTGCTCACATATGCTGTGACTTTGAAGTTAAGTAGATCTGGCTCTGAATATTGCCACTAATGGTAGAAACCTGAAAAGAACATCTTAGTTTCTAGGTTCTTACCTCTATAAAGTGGGAATAAAAGTTACTTCCTTTAAAGTGCCCAATGTAACGCTTGGCACATATTAGACCCTCAAAAAATTACAGCTCCAACAGAATATAATATGTATATTATAATATACTGCACCATAGGTAAAACAAATGAGCCAGTCTACATTTAGAAACAAAGAAAAATCTAGACAATGTAATGTTGGGAGAAAACTCAAGTTGCAGAAAAATGTCTATAACATGATATCATGTAAATGTGAAACACAATATTGCATGTTTTATATATATCTTTATATATTTTATAAAAATGCACACACATACACATACATAGTGAGAGTATAAAAATATGGATGAAAAGGACAACTTCAAAAGAGTGGTTCACCCCTGGGAGAGAAGTAATTAGATGTCAATAAGGGAGTAAAAGAGAGGGCCTTAATTCTTTCAGGCTTTATTTCTTAATAAGAAAAACAGGTATGAGGTAAATATGGCTTTAACATTCATTGTGTCCTCAAAAGTAGATACAACATTTGTTACATCATTGGTGTTACTTATAGTTTCCTTTGTACTGTTTGTTCAAAACATTTCCTAATCAAAAAAAATTATTTTTTAAATGAGGGAAGGGAGAAAAATCCTCCATAATGTGGGTAGGCCTCATCCAATCAGCTGAAGGCCTTAAAAGAACAAAGACTAACCTTCCCTGAGCAAGAAGGGATTCTGCCAGTGTTCAGCCTTTGGACTTGAGCTGCCAGTCTTCCCTGAGTCTCCAGCCTGCTAGTCTGCCCAGCAGATCTGGGGCTCATCAAGCCTCCAGTCATGTGAGCCAGCTCCTTAAGACGTTGGCCATGGAAGGATCTTCAGGAAGAACTGCAAAGGCCCTAGGAAAGGGGCGAGTGTGGTGTGTCAGGGACAGAAGGGCAACGTGTGGGGGAAGGCAGTGATCAAGGCAGGGTTCTGTGAGGAACGTGGTTTGAGATGGATCTGGAGCAATAATCGGATCAAGCTGGACCAAAAAGTCCAGTGAAAGTTGAGACCCCATGGCCTCTGTGAGAAAAGCTTGCTGAGAGAGGAGCAGAAGTGGGGAGACTGTTTTTCTAGATGTGCTTGAGATCATCAAAAGATGCTCACAAAGTAGAGTTCAGTACTGCATTTCTGGATCTCTCTTGCGCTTGGGATTTTCCAAGCTCTTACATCTAGGAGATCAGAGGCAATACCCTACTTTACTGCCCATTGAACTGGCACCCATGGCCAGATATTTGCCTCATCATGACCCCAAGTGGGAAAGGAAACCTGAGACAAAGATGTGGGGTCTCTGCTCTTCTTTGCCATCGCACTGAGTGTTAGTGCTTCCTGGGGTCTTGTCCTTGGTCTTCTCTTAAGCATCTTCTCAGGGCACTCCTGGAAAATGTCATCCTCTCCCATGCTTTTCATTGTGTGCTGCTGACTCTAATCCATTATCTCTAGCACTGATCTGTTAATCCAATTATCAAATGGATATTTTCACATGACTGCCCCAAAGACATTTCAAACTCATCATAACCAAAATAAATTCATTGTCGCCCTTCTTTTTTAATCCCCGTAATCTCTGGATCCTCCTGTATTCTTTCTCCCAACTGATAGCATGCCACCTTCCACCCAGCTCCACAAGCCAGAGATCCAGTGGTCTTCATTTCCCTTGTCCTCTCCTACCCACTTCCATCCTGTCTAAAGCTAATGAAAAGGGTGAAAGTGTGAACTTCTGTGGGGAAAAATTAGCTGACCAAAACAGTAATATAAGAAAGGCAACTTATGGAGTGTATAAGAGAAGGAAGATGGCAAACCAGTACAGAAGAGCTACCATCCCATTATTTCAAACAGGGCTCGTGATCAATAAACAATTATAGGGGCGCCTGAGTGGCTCAGTCATTAAGCGTCTGCCTTCGGCTCAGGTCATGATCCTGGGATCGAGCCCCGCATCGGGCTCCCTGCTCAGCGGGAAGCCTGCTTCTCCCTCTCCCACTCCCCCTGCTTGTGTTCCCTCTCTCGCTGTGTCTCTCTCTGTCAAATAAATAAATAAAATCTTAAAAAAAAATAAACAATTATATTTCAAAAATATAAGATATGTTCCTTCTTCTCTTTATCATAGAAACATGTGAAACTCTGTCTTCTTACAAGAGAAGAAAATGACTTACATTGAGTACATGGCTGTGTATTATTTCATTATACTGTATCATTTATTTTGCTTATGACTATGATAAATATTTATATAAGTGAAAATAAATGAATAACAATAGCAACTAATAAATTATTATATGTAAAACTCAAGAACTTATTTTTTTAACCAAGGTTCCAACTGGATTTTTAGTCCAACTTTATCTTCCTAGCTTTTAGCAACTGTTTCAAATGAAATTGCCTGTTAAAGTACCAGGATTTTTAAACATTAACCAACACTTTCAATTTCTTATTTCCTGTTATTAAAATGAACTACCACCCTTGTAATCAGGGATGACAAGATCTTCTGCCCAATGACACAGAAACTATAAAGTACTGATTTTGTCAGTGCTTATCTTAAAAAGGAAAAAAAAAAGGCAACATGAAACACTCACCTTTTGACACTGATGTCACTCTTTCTTCCAACGTCTTCTGAACAGAATGGAAAGGAAGTAGGCTTGTGACCTAGTCCTAAGAGGATAGAGGAGCTCCTCAGGGAATGGACAGTTACTAAAGCCTGAATCACCAAAGAACACGTATTTTCAAGGAAAGCTAGACAGTTCTGTAATGATCTGACTGTGAAAGCAGCCCTTTAGCAGAGGGCCTACTACAAATGCTTTTTTTCTTTTTAGAAGTTTGCCATGTTAGTTGTTTGGGACCCTACTTTTGTGGAAATATTTGTGTGTCACATGATACTAATTAAAAGAGAGAAGCCTTCTGGGCGCCTGGGTGGCTCAGTTGGTTAAGCATCTGCCTTCGGCTCCAGTCATGATCCCAGGGTCCTGGGATGGAGCCCCGCATCAAGCCTTGATTTGGGCTCCCTGCTCAGCAGGGAGTCTGCTTCTTCCTCTGCCCCCACCATGCTCGCTCGCTCTCTCATATAAATAATTAAAATCTCTTAAAAAATAAGAAAAAATAGAGAAGCCTTCAACATGATTCAAAACAAGATACCCTTTAGGACACGTGTGCTCTGTGAAAGAACCTTATTTTTGTTTCAAAGTACTTTTGTTATACATAGAGCCAATTAATCCAATTCAACCACAGACCCTAAGGAAGCCAATTGAGGCAAGAAACCACTTCTTTTCCTGAAGTCCAAGAAACTGAGAGGGCAGTGAAATGTGTGCTGGCTAGACAGAGGGCTTGAATTAATCAAGTTTCTAGGGTCAAATTAAGAAATGGTTTATTAGGGGGGCGCCTGGGTGGCTCAGTTGGTTAAGCGACTGCCTTCGGCTCAGGTCATGATCCTGGAGTCCCTGGATCGAGTCCCACATCGGGCTCCCCGCTCAGCAAGGAGCCTGCTTCTCCCTCTGACCCTCTCCCCTCTCATGTGCTCTCTCTCTCTCATTCTCTCTGTCTCAAATAAATAAATAAAATCTTTAAAAAAAAAAAAAAAAAAGAAATGGTTTATTAGGTAATATCTGCTCAGGTTCTAACAAACTCACCTGACAGCTTCAACTGCTTAATGGAACCACAGATCAAAGTAACAGAATTTTCAGGTTAAAGATCATAAAATTCAACTCCTTCACTTAATAGGTGAGGAAAATGAGGCTCATACAACTTGTTACAGAGAAAGACGATTTGCTCAGTCACTCAACTGCTAATGGAGAGCTGACCCTTTGACGGCTAAACCAGTGCCCTGCCCACCACACCCAAGGGCGTATCTGACTCTCCCAGCTGTGAACGGTGGATGGCAGGCATTGCCATTTGCAGGAGATCACAATCAAGTGCCCTAGTGTGGGTGAACAGGAGGCACCGCTTTCCCCACCCAGCCAGTGGTGTTTTATTTGTGGTGATAAATTACCCCACAGTACATGCTGAGACCACAACTGCTCACTGTTTTCTAAATCCGTCATGAGCTTGCAACTCACTGAGAAACCTTTGAAAAACTGCTTTGTGAAAATAATTTCAAAGACTCTTCCTGGGCAGCACAAATAAAAGGAAGCCTTTATGCTTTCTGCCCTCCTGGTGGATTAACAGACGAACACAGCTTCACCTGTCGTCAGGTGAGGTTCCGTCGAGGCGCCTGTGTACTCACCGTGGAACCAGGGAGCTATGCTGTCTGAGGTCCTCTGGTAGCCCGCTCGCAGGGGGAGCTGCTCCTCTTTAAACCACCGAATGATGTCCTCCTGGGCAGAGCTGGAGGCCGTCCTGGTCACTCCCTGGTTTCTGTGATTTAGAAAACAGGTCAACTTAGATTTAACTAATTTGAAAACAATGCCATCAAAAATCATATATATCCTGTATATAAAAATCATGTATAAAGGGAGACAGGATTATATATATTTGAAGATCTAATTACATGGGTTGAGCTCATGGGAAGTCGGACCCCTAATTACTGCCATTATACAACTAACTCCTCAAGTGCTAGTCAACAAAATAGGAAGAAACATAAATCTGTCACTTGTCTTTCCAGTCCTATAGGGTTAGTCATGGGTATGAGCTACTGCTGTGTTAATCTATTAATAATAATAGATTTTAATTCATTTTTATATGAATAAAAGCTCCATTAACTTCCAATTAAAATTTGAGAAAATAAGCATTAAAAAGTGAAATACACCCCCAGCACTAGTTTCCTTGGGAGCATGTTCTTGCAAACAAAAGAAATGCAATAAAATAAATTTCTTTCCTAACATTTTCAGTATTAAACTTTCCCTTCCTTCTGTTTCCAACCTCCCTGACTTGCTTTCTTCTCTCCCACACTTTGAAGAGGTTTGGTTCTGCTAAAGACAGTCTCAGAAAAATAAAGTCAAAGAAAGAAGAGTGTTTGAAAATTGGTAAGAAAAAGATACAAGCGGTGGAATCATTTTGAAATAAATTCAGTTGCAGAACTAAAGTTCTGGGATGTAAGTCAATTTCCATTACAAAAAGTAACACTGCAATGTAATAAACATATTTCCAAGTCTCATAGAACAGCCCACTAATTTTGAGCAGAATTCAGGGTAAAAACAATGACGAGTTTGGATGAACGACTGGGATGCCTGTCATGTAAATTAACTTATGGCTCTTTCTGCATTTTATGGTAACACATGGCCCCGCGAGTTACATGTGACATATGTCAGATGTACACATACGTGTGTACATATTCATATACATACATACATAGCATTTTGGAGAAGATAGCCTATAATATTTGACTTCTTTGGGAATCAGATCCTGCACACACATGAGATTACATGAGTGCTCTTATTAGCTTTCAAATTAGGTTCTTTTTCTTTGGGAAATCTTTGGAGTTTAAAGAAAAACTCTAAGGACAGCCAATCTCTGTCTTTTCTTGGGCTGGCTCCTAGCTGACCTTGGTCACATACTGTTGTCCCAGCCCAAAAACCATCCAGTCTGGATGCCTCACAAGAAGCATTTCATGCAAGTGTATTAAGTTGGAAAAACTGAGCTCAATTAGCACAGCTCGAAACAAGAATTGCCCTTATTAAAGGCCACCTTCACTGCTGTCAATCACATACACTGTGCACTAAAAATAGTGTGGGCCAGGGCATATTACAAGTCATAGTCACACCCTTGGAAGAGCCTGGAGAACAGGGGCAGGTACACAAACAGCCCTGCTGGGGATCTGGGGCCAATGCACACACCAGCTCGGGCACTGAAGAGGACCCTGGGCAGGAGCTCACACCGTTGTGACCTGGTCACAAAACTGCGAGGATACCTGTTTCTGATTACTTTTCTTAGGTTTTTGTCCCTAAGAAAAAAACCATTCCCCAAACTGTCACTTTGTAGAACATGATCTTTTAGTTCTGGTCTCCACATCCCAAAATGGAACCTTTCAGTTGAGTAAGTAGAAATAATTATAGTAAAGGAAAAGGTCCACCTTCCTGTTTCCTCTGAGGTCATAATCCCCATTAGGAAAAGCCTTGAAGATCACTACTGACTCCAAGCAAAGAGAGATTTGTTTGCTTTTTATTTCTCCATACTTGTAACAGAGAAATTTCTCCATACTTGTAACAATTTTCAAACTTGGTTTTCATTTCAGAAGGCAAGGCTTTAGATAGTTGTTTCATTCAATCACTATTTGATTCTTTTGGTATATTTTAAATAAGGTCTTTCTATATATTAGAATATGAAGAAATCATAACATCCAGGAGAAAATAATTTTATAATCAGTTAACTAACATAAGGGAAAGGGGGTTTCTGCTATGATATCATTGTATTTTTCTTCAGGGATTCTACAAAACAAACTGTTCTACCTAATTTCCTATAGCCTAGGAGGCAAAGGCACCACCATGACCAAAAAAGTATTCATTCAAAGAAGGAACAGTTCCAAATTCTCAACATATGAACTTGGCTCTGTAACCCAGAATGAGGATTACCATCAAATCTTTAATCCTGAGCAATGAAAATATAACTCTATGATGCCATGAAAGTCAGAAAGCCTTTAGGTTCCTACTTTGATATTGTTTCCTACTAAGAGCGATAGTGAGCCCTGATGAAACCCCCATTGTTTCTGCTTCTCCCCTCACTGGCTCGCCTACTGCCACTAGGTGGGGGTGCGCTGGTGGCACAGGAAGGGACTGAACTCGATGTGCATCCTCTCTAAGTTATTGGGCATCTTAATTATAAGAAACTATGGATATTTTATAGATAAGAAGAGGATGAATCCAGACGAGGTGTCTGGGAAGACAGGCTTAGAGGTGAGGCTGAATTTAATTACACAGGCAGCCAGCTGGTCTTCCACTCCCCATGGCCCATAATGCAATTTGTCTTTAATCAGCCAGTTTCAACTGCTATGCTTAAAGCCATCTGTGTGGCTTCTTACCTAAGAGGCTTTCGAGGGTATCCCGCCAGGTTTAGGAAATGAGGCTTGGGTGGAAGGGGGGGTCTTTTTGGTTTCTGTGGAACACCTGGGGCGCTTTGTGGTCCCTCACTGCTTCTTCCTTTTTCAACCGCTAGGGATAACCTCTTGTAGTCTTCCCGCGCTTGTTTAGCCAAAGAGCGTCTCTTCTCATCAGCTGCTTTGGATTTTCGCACTAGAAAAACAAGGGGGTTTGAGAAAGGCCCTGGTCAGCCCACAGAGATGGTGAGAAGAATCAGCTGGTGAAGAGAGCAGTCTCTCAGGAGATTCTGTCATCGGCTGATAATAACGAACAATCACTATCAACACCTAGGACTCACATAATTCGGGCCTGCACATTCACAATTGCCCAGCATTCCCTGCAGAATTCCTGTCTTTCTAAGGGGTTTTAGGACTTCCTAAGGGGGAGAAGGAGGAGGAGGAGGAAGGGAGGAGACAGAAATGGAGAACCACATGTTTGAGAATTCCCTGCATTTGGGTAAGACTAAGTGATGAGACGCAGCCTGAGTGTGAATTCCAACTGGCTGGGAGCCTTTGAATAGGAAGAGGTGATATCACATCCCTCAGCTCAGCACATCACTAGCAAAGATCAGGCTGTCAGGAACTGCTCGGCGCAGTGGCTCGTGGCTGTGCACAGGGTGAGAGATCGGAGAGGCTCGCCACAGGTCACACTCAGAGCCCCCAAAGAGCTGAACCAAATGTGAATTGGCCTACCAGACCAAAAAAATAAAATGATTCTCACCACAATCAGAGAATGTGCTGGTACACATAAAAAGCACCCCAAAGCCACCTTTTAATGTTGCTTTGTAAAATAGAGGGTTTATTGTTTTGTTTTGTTTCTGTTTTAGCAACACAGTAGTAAAGGGCTCTAATGCAGGATGCTAAGACTAATCTTCATTGAGTGTGTTTGCACTTCAGGTGCTCTTGGTCAAGCCCTGTTATGTTGGACTTCAAAGAGATGCCAAAAATATTCCATTACACTAGAATTTCACTGCATGGAAGTGATTGGATCTTGCAAATATATTCATTTCACAAAACTGTCATGTTAATGGTGTTCATTGTAATGGAACTGAAGACAGGATTCTCCACATCCTGCAAACATTGTCACTCCCATTCTCCTGTTCTCTCTCTCAAGTGGCCTCAAGGGATGACCTGGCTGGTAAACCTCTGAGTCAGCTGGAAACCCTTGTGTCTCAAAGCTGCATTTTTCCCTAGCATCCCTGAGCATGCTCTGCTCTGCTTTAGCCTGCACTGACCTCTTCCTGAGGGGTTTTATCTCTGGCAGTGCTAACTCAAAAAGGAGTCAGGGTTAGGTCATAGGTATGGGAGGGATGCTGATATATCCAACCTGTTATTCCTGGGTTCTTCTATTACAAAGTTAAGGTGAGTTCACTGTTGAAAATTTAGAAAAGTACAGAATAACAAGAATTCAAATAAATCTCAAATCCCATCCCTCCAAAAAAAGTTGTTAACATGTTAATAACCTTCCAGTTCTTTTACTATCCTAAAAGAGGGATATTTTTCATACTATTTTATAATATTTTTTTCTTCTTCAAGTGAAAAAAAGATACAAACATATCCCAAGGTCATTAAACCCTCTTCCAAAACATGTTTTTTCAGAGCTATATACCATTCCATCAAATAGCTATATCACAACTGTGATGGTACAAAGATGAATGGAGAACCTTTCTACTATTCAAGAAGTGACTCGTAAGCCTTTGTGTAACAATTTAGCAATAATTCTCTCAACAACCATTTCAAGTGCTTCTTAGATGGATCATTTGTTAAGAGAAGGAATTGGCCTGGAGGGTCTAAGGTGTTATGGAGGCCTCTGGGTACTCACGAGATGCCTGCCACTCTGAATCTTCTTTCCAGCTTTTATAAATCTGCTTGGTTTTCTCCTGATCTATTTGTTTTAGTTCTTCATCTTGCGTTTTCTTCACGGATTCTTTCTTCTGTTTAAAAACAAAAACAAAAACAAAAACAAAAACAGAAACAAACACTAGTGAGTACCTCTGGCAGTTTTCTGAGAGAAGGAAGAAGAAGAGGGGAGAGGAGGAGGTGGGGAGTCAGGGACACTGAGGGGCTGGTTTCTATGTAACTCCCTCTGGCCCCCTGGCTAGGCAATTTGGGGTTGGTGATACCTGAAGCTGACTTTATCAGGACCTAGCTGTGTGACCACATGGCCCATTACCAAACCTCTCTTAGGCTGTCTTCGCCTAAATAGAATTAGAAAATTGAAAATATTTCATAGGGTTATCGTGAGGGTTAAATAATATTTAAAAAGTGTCTCGCATAGTCTGTAACACATAGTAAGACTCAATAAATATTCATTTTCCTCAAACACAGCACTTAGCTGTTTTAAAGTGAATTCCCTCAAGCAGTGTGTAAACACCGCTTCATGGCAGCAGCATAAACATTGCAGCACCTGACAGGCTCCATGACGATAACGGTACGTTTCTAGAGCAGTCTCAGCCGTGTCTCCATGTGCCCTCAAACCAGTGTGTCTAAAATGTGGTGCTAGGGCCGCCTGGCGGCTCAGTCCGTCAAGGGTCTGCCTTCGGCTCAGGTCATGGTCTCAGGGCCCTGGCATCGAGCCCCACACTGGGCTCCCTGCTCCCTTATCCCTCTCCCTTTGCCCCTCCCCCCACTCCTGCTCTCTCTCTCTCTCTCTCTCTCTCTCTCTCAAATAAATAAAATCTTAAAAAAAATTATTTAAAAATGTGGAACGTACACATGATTTTAGGTGACCCAAAAAGGAATATTTTTTGTTTAAAAAAAACTTTTTTTACAAAGCATCCTCTTCAAGAAATATAAGAAACACGAGTCTTCCTTAAAAAGGAAATTTGTTTTTAAAATTGTAAAATATACATAACATAAAAATTATCATTTTAACCTTTTTAAAAATTGTGGAAGAATACACATAACATAAAAACCATGTTAGCCATTTTGAAGTGAACAGCTCTGTGGCATTAAGTACACTTGAAGGGAATTAGTTTTTAACTAAAGAAAAATTAACACACCAAATCACTTAGGTCTAAAAAGTACTTTTTTGGGTATTGCCTTCTGAGTGCTTATTAGAAAGCTGAATTTAGCACTTGGTGAACTAAATAAAAGCCTCGGTCACCTAAATAATGAAGCAAGTTGAGAGGGTCAGAAAAGACTGACCATGCTTCACTCTGCATCTCAGAATTGACAGGTCTTTTTTTTTCTTTTGTGTTTTCCTACAGAAAGATAAAGACAGGGGTGCCTGGGTGGCTCAGATGGTTAAGCATCTGCCTTTGGCTCAGGTCGTGATCCCAGGGTTCTGGGATCGAGCCCCGCATCAGGCTCCCTGCTCAGTGGGCTCCCTGCTCAGTGGGAAGCCTGCTTCTCCCTCTCCTTCTCCCTCTGTTGTTCCCCCCCCCTTGTGCTCTCTCGTTCTCTCTGTCAAATAAATAAATAAAATCTTAAAAAAAAAAGAAAGATAAAGACATTCTTTCTGTTAAATTATTTCACCCAACTGAAATATAAACATTGATGTTGTGAAACTTGTTTTCAATCATTGTGGGAAGACATAAATCACAGTTAATGTAGGAGGTGATCATTCATACACTGTCTTTCATTTCAGGTGTAACTAAACTTTTGTGTATTTATAATTTTCATTTTTTTTCTTACTTTCTTTCCTGCCTAGAGCTAAGGCCCCTTGGTTTCCTAATATTATAAAAACCAAAAAACAAGCTTTTGGTGTTTTAAATGACTGTTAAAATTTGCTATCACCTTACTGAAGCCATTTATAAACCTGAAATACATAAAAAGGACTGCTAGCAATTTCTAAGCTTAAACAGAAAAAAACTTAAAAGTTGAGCTTTGTTCATCTTCCACATGCATATTTTAAAATGATTTAAAATGATTAGAAAAGAGCCATAACATTAAACCATGATAGCATGGATATTGCTGCTTACGAAAAGCAAGACGTTTACAAAGTGAATCTACTTCAGGAGAAATATTCAGTCACTAATAATGCAGGTGGTACGTGGTTGATGACAATCAAATGTTGGGGAGTGCTATAGCTAGTAAATCATACTCCTTTTTAACCAGCAGTGTTATTATGTATGGGGCACAGAGGGAAAGGAGACACATTAATGAGTTTCACAGAGTAATGGATGAGATGAGCCCTGATCACTCTATTTATTCAGAGCAGCTAGAAACCTTAAGGACTTGTCCTGCCTTTCTCTAAGAATTCCTCCAGAAAATTTACTTTTAGCAAAATCTTTACAGGTTGGTCTTTACTTCCTCTACTTAGGAAACCACACCATTATTTCGTGTTTAGAAGTGTTTGCAAGAAGCATATAGGTCCAGGATGGGGATGGTGAGCCCAAGCGTGTGAAAGTCAGGTAGAGGCTGAGGGGTGAAGGGGCAGCAGGGCTGAGGCTGGACACTGGTCCAAACACCCACAGGCTGAGGTTTAGACATGGGGATGGGCAGTTTGATGTCAAAACATCTCCCACAGAAAGACTCTCATCCCAGCCTGCTAATGGAAATACTTCCCACCGGTTTCCTCATTAGACCCTCTCCATTGCCTCCAAAGTCAGAAAGCTCTGTTTTATTATTTTTGTTCTACAGAGAAGCTGGCTAAGTGATCTATCTGCTTGTTCATTCTGTTGAGTTCCCATATAATTTCTTAAGTTAGAGAAGGAATGCATTCGCCCATGGCTCTGGGTGTTCTCATGCGAGGGTGTGAAGACTGTGAAAATCTGACTGTCTCACATCTAAAAATGCTTGAGAACCATTGAGTCTATCCCCCTTATTTTGGAGACAAGAATGCTCAGGCTCTCTCTTTTCCATCTAGACTCACTCTCTAGATGATCTCATCTTTCATCATGGCTTGACATAACACCAAGATACCAGATTCCTTATAAAAGTATACACGATTTCTCAGCCCTAATCTCCCTTCTCATTCACTGACCTCTCTCCCGTTCCTTGACCATGTCAAGCGAGCTCTTGCCTTCGTGCCTTCATACTCGGTACTGCCTCTGCCTGGGGCATAATTTCCCCGCCATCCACATGGCTCCCTCCCTCATTACTTCAGGTCTCTGCTCCGGTAGTGCCTTCTCAGGGTAGCCTTCTCTGACCACGTCTATAAAAAGCCAATCCCCACCTTCCCAGCATTCCTCAGCTCCCTTATCCTGCATTATTTCTCTCCACAGAACTTATGACCATCTGACCTCATAGATGTGCTTGTTGTCTGTCTCCCTCGTCCAGAATATAAGCTTCCTGAGGGCAAGGATTCTATCTGTTTTGTTCATGATGCTTCCAATGCCTGTGAAAGGGCCTAGCACCTAGGAGAAACTCAACAGATGTTGGCTGAATAAATACACAGATCCTTTGTTTTTCTATCATTTAAAACGAAACAATGTAATCCGGGCAGTGTTACTGAAATTCTCCTTTAGATGCTCTATTGTTGCTGTTTTAGAAAGGTACATGTTATATCAGCAGGATGCACACTGGGACTACACTGCAGAAATTCATCATGGTTTCTCCAAGTCTCCATGCGAGCTGTCCCAGTTCACGCATGTCCCTGCAGATTGCACTGTCCACTGGAACACGGGCCTCTGCCACGGCCCCATCTCAGGCCTGTGGTCACTCAGAACCTTCTCCTTACAGCTCCGTATCTTGCACTACTTTTTCAAACTTTCTGCAGGTCAAATCCTACTATGGTTTCCAGCTGCCCATCTATGCTCCATTTATTGTGAGGAATGTACGATGTGATACAATCTAGCATGATGGAGGAAGCAGGCTCTGCCTGTCGGGGAATCACACCTGGATGGATGTGTGAGAGATCTGAGTGCCCGAAGGTGCTCCTAGCACAGTGGGCATGGATGGCACAAGAGGCTGCTCATCGAACAGGGTCAAGGTCACAGAAACAAGGAACACAAAAGGAACTTAATCTGCATTCACGATTTCTGCCAAGATAAATGCTTCATTTACTGCTCTCTGAAATCAGTCTTCCCTCAGTGTTCGCTGCAGCCCACGATGTTGTCTCTGTGTTAGATCTTCCATGAGGAGTTTAGCAGATATGTCTTGGCATCTGTTCTTTCCATGATACTCAAGACTTTTCCAACTCCAGATAAACAGGTATGAATAGCTATGTTCACAAGCTTTTAAAGACAGATTTCACATTCTGCTGCTTTCATTTCTGCATGAGACTAATACACCAATTTGTGAAACATTAGTGGAAATGGCTATGCATTTAGCCCCCTGAAGACAGAATGTAAGTCTTTACCTGGTGAAATCCATATGTCTTCATACGATTGATAGAATCTGCCAACATTTGTTGAATATTTCTTGAGGAACTGGAGAGTGACTAAAAATTAAAGGAAACATGTTTTTATACCATTTAAAGCTACAATGCAATTTCAGTAGATAACCTGTTCGTGCTTCTCTCATTTCAATGTCCCCTAACGTGCCCCTGCCCCGCTGGTGGATGCACCCAAGTTTCCCACCGCCACCTGAGTTCCTGAGCCAATAATGACTGAGGCAGCAGGTATGCAAAGCCTCAGCGCCTTCCCACTCAGTAGGGCTTAGAAATGAATTATTGCTCAAGATCCTGGAGCTGGTGGTTTGCTCATGACAAGTGGGTTTCTGTATTTTATTCCCAGCTGGCCCTAGGTTCCCTGAATGACTTCTAGACATCACCATTATTCCTTAATTTAAATTCTCTTCTTCTCTTCATCCCTGCTCTACCTCATCCCCTGTTTTAGCTCAGACCAGAGAAACTCAATCTCTGCCATTTAACTGCATATGCCTTGCTCCCTATCTAGGTAGGACCAGAGGAATGACTGGAATATCAGTTCGTTTTGTGGGAGCCCTGCCCACTTTCCCTGCCTGATTGCACTCCCTCCCCTCTTCTCCCACCACTATTACCCAGACCACTGTCTGGGTTTCTGCTGCTCCAGACAGATTCCCAGGAGGCAACTCCTGCCAGTGGGGTTCCCAGATCCATTGCCTGGATTCCCTGGTGTCACTCTTGCCTGCCACATGCCAACTGCTCAGGCATTGTGACTGATCTGGCATATCACACTGAGGGCCTCTTTAGACCAGGTCAGTTACCTGGCCCCTGTCACCCTGTCCCTGGCCCGAGCGCAGAGTCTGGGCCAAGTCCCAGCATGAAAAGCCACATGCCCCATACAGCTTAATAGAGCCACCTGCAGCCCAGGATTTATGTGCCTTGTGCCTGAGGATTCACTCCTGAATTTTGGTATCAATCAGAAATTGTCAGTAAATTTTCAGAAAAATGTTGGTACCAAGATTCAGTGTGGAGCACAGAGGATACTTTAGGGTCATTACTATGCCATGTGATAAACCAGTGTGGCTACCTCAATTTTACCCCCTTTTTCACAGTAGCTATACTATATTTCCCAGCTGCCCTAGCAGCTAGGTGTGCCCGTGGGAATATGTTATCTCCACTATAATGCAGGTGATAACTGGTATTTGCCACTTCTCTTCTAGCCCTTAAAACCTCCTTAACACATGCCTCTAGACCACTTCCCTTTCCTTTGGGCTGAAATGGTGATCACAGTTATGCTACTGCTAAAGACAGGAGAGCCATCAAAAGCCCGGTCCCTAACTGACTGTATGGACCTGGGCCCTCCTGAACCAGAACCCATCCTGGATGTTATAAGACAGAAAAATGAACTTCTGTTGTGTTTTGACCATTGCGGTTTTGGTCTATTTGTTACAAAAGTTTCGTCTATCTTAGTTGATAAAACTGGCCATGGCAATCGCTTGTGGCACCCTTCAAGCCCTCTGTTGGGCATTTTGACTATTATGGGGACTGCTATTAGTCATGGAAGGTCCATTATGACCAGGCACTGTGCTAGTGACTTAATAAGTATTATTTTTATTTCTCACAACATCTCTGATGGATGGGCAACACAATGCCCAATTATCAGAGGAAGAGGCTGAATGGCAGAGGAGTTGTGTATCTGGCTGGCATCACACAGCTGACTTGTTCCAGAGTTTATACTTTTTCCACTATGTCAACATTGTAACGATAGGAAATGAGTTGTAGGTCAAAAGTTTCTTTATGCTTATTACTTGGCAAAAAAAATGAATCCTACAGGTTTCACAACTACTACCTACCATATTCTGTCTTGTTTTTTAATATTATAAAAGGATACATAACTGCTTTGCATCCAAAATAGTACAGTCACCAGTTCTTATTTATGAACAGGTTAGAACTGTTCCAACAGGTTTTGTGTATGTCTGTTCAAAAACCCAGTGTAATTTTGAAGGGCTTGGACTTGCAGCCTCTGAATAAATGTCCACCATAAGGAATGTGAGCTTTAAAAACAGGCTCACTCTCCCTTTCTTCAATGATATAAGATCTGTGGGGCATCATTTTGCAAAAAGGATCAGTTTCTTCTATGTTGAAAATTAGGAGGCAGGTAACCACCCTCTCTTGCCTCCTTAAGCACCGTAGATAAGGTTCCAGCTACAGTAGCTCTACAACCGCCTCTCCACTGGTTTGTCACAGGACCTGGACCCATGCGGCTGGCAGAGCTTTGGACCAAGGATTTGTCAGTGGTATGTCCACCACACTCAGCCTTTAAGCTCTCGAACAAACTCTCAGTTGTTTCCCGAATTAGCATCGGGCTAACAGGTAGCTGACATGTCTCTTCTAACATATATTCTACTTTGTCAAACATTGTTCCCCCTATCACTTGCCAATTACTGTCATGGGTATAATACTTTAAGCATACTGTATGAGTTATTCTTTGTTCCTTAGAATTATTTGTTCAACTGAATGATTCATCTTATATACACATACATTGTTTTCTCAACACTTGCTTTTTTTTTATCTTAATTTTTTTTCCATCATTTATCTATCACCAAGGGCAGACTACCCCAAGATGGACCACTTTGGCATGCAGATTATTTTTGAGTTAAAAGCAATCAAAACACAGCATATTCAGGAAAAGCTCTTTACCTCCCCACCTCAACTGCCTAAAAGAATTTAGATAAAGGACCTGCTCCAGGAAGAGAACTATCACTATAGATAACTACATTATACAATGAACTAGGTATGGCAGAGAGGGAAGAACAAGCAAAGCCTGTTTGATCAAAGTCCTCTATGTCCCATTCTTTTTGAGTGGCCCAGCAAACATTTGTTCACCAAACACTTACTCCTTTTCATCTTCCTGTGAATTGCATTCCTCCCCTTTAAGTCCCAGACCCTTAGCCTCTTTCTCCTTAGTTCAGGATGATATATATATACTTCATTTTGCTTGACTGTCTTTGGAATTTCCATGTCTGTGTGGGTTTCCCATACATATGAAATTAAATTTGATTTTCTCCTGTTAATCTGTCTCATGTCAATTTGATTCTTACTCTGGCCGGAAGGACCTAATGGGCAGAGGAAATTCTTCCTCCCTGACACCAGCATTTCAACATTCTCACTGCTTTTGCACTTATCAGAAATGATGAGGTTATTCATATTCTTAAGATAATTCAAAACTAAGCACAGGCACACACATGAACCAGACAATGAAATGGATGTGATGCTGGGGACTGATGGGACGTGTGTGACCATCAGCACCATCTGCTGGAGCCAGTCAGAGTTGCCTGTCTTTCTTTGTCAGAAGGTTTCGGTTCTGTCTTCAGTATACCAAAGCTCAAAGTTGGTTCTTGAGTAGAAGAGTCTGAGCATAAATAATTTCGATTAGTTTAACAACCATCCAGTTAACAACTACATGATACTTCTACTGAAGTACTTCTATATGTTTAAAATATATTGTAAACTCCAAAACTATTCACATATACTAAGAACCACATTTATAAAAATTCTAATTTTCAAGGTGAATCAAGATTTGCCATTATTCCAAAGTGCTAAAATAATGTGGAGAACTAATCAAGACTTGTGTAGAGCAGGTTCATTCGGATACACTTACACGTTCTATAAATCCATGGAATACAAGTTCAAGTTCAATGTAATAGACTAACAATGGTATATCCAAAAGAGATTTCCTTTATTGAAAAACAAAACCAGATTACAAAGACTCAAAAGTGATGATTAATGACACCAATACCAGCTGGAGACAATCTTAGGAATACTGTTGCCACTTTGAGCATTCTCAGAGTGAAGATAAAGAGGCTTCTTAGAGAGGGTACCACCCGTCTGAAGCTTCCGTATGATGTTGTGCTCCAAGGAATATACTCTTTAGTTATTCCTATTTGTAACACAAGGAAGAGAGGAAAACTACCACCTACCTGCATAATTTTTGCTTTCAAAGCACTTTCAAGTCCAATATATCATTTGACCTTCATTACCAACCCCACAAGGGTGTCAAAGCAGGTACTGTCCCTTTACCAAAGAGCAAAGCTGACCTGTTAATAGGTAGGAAAGCAGAGACTGAAACCCATGTCCTTTCCATGTCTACAGCTTGCTCTTTCCATGGGGTGTCTCAGAGAGAACAGATGTTCGTCCTCATGCATACAAGCCTCTGCAGCCACCTCCCATTTGCTACATTAAAGATGTGTCTGCAGCTGCTGAAACTCTAGGGGCAGAGTTAAAGCAATCTTACCTGCTTCATATTTCCCTTATTTAAAAATAAAAACTGCCGTCAAATATTTATGCAAAAGCTCCACAAAATAAAGTGAAAACTTGAATGTCAGTGACATCAGAAGCTAGTGGACTTCCTGCAGATACCGAGTCAGAATGGTCCCCTCTAGTCAGCACAGGCCCAATTAGATCTGGGAGTGGAGCCCATCTGTATTGACCAAAGGGTGGTATGAATGTTTATATATATTTTAATTACCATTAAGCTTAAAAGCATGGCAATTCAAATCTATATAAGCAACTGGATTATCAAAAGATGCTGTAGCATCAGTATTACATGGTTACAAATTACATTTTCCCCCAGAGACTACGTGTCCTATGAGGATTATTCTAGTTCTACTCACTTTTAAAATGTGATTTGAAAAATAGTTCGTTCTGGCTTTTAATTTATATTCACTCTGTTTAAAAGTAGGATTATGCAATTTATTAATTCCAAATAAACCAGAAAGCTCCAAAAAACAGAAAATTTTTTAAGAGCTGAAATGTATTTTTTATTTGCCTGAAATTCATACACATACGCCGCACTGTATTTCAAAACCAATTATATGGTTCTCATGCCCCACTGTGTGTTTAGCTAGCACAATCATAGGTATTGTGACAGAAATAGAAGAAATACTTTTTTTATACTGCAAATGTTTGGAGGTAGCTTACAAAAACATATACAATAAAAATGACAAAGATAAAAATAGGTAAACTGCATGATCGGGGAAAACAGATAGGATATGAAGAGGAGGGAATAATTAGAAGAAATAAAAGACACTGTCCTTGCTCTCAAGGAGATTACAGTCTGGGGAGAAAACTCAACCTGAAAATTGTATGAAATATGAGAAGACAGTGCGTCATTATAATAACTCTGAGGTAAGATTATAAATACATATTGAGCTCAGAGGAGAGGGAGGCCACGGAAGGCAGGAGTAAGGTTTAGATAAAAAGGTGATAGGACCTGGACAATGAAGAATGGAGAGATTTTTGAATAGGTTATCAGGGAAAGCAAAGGACATACAGGGGACCAGACCTTATGCAAAATGGCTCAGCAGCAACCATCAGGCAGGCATGTTTGTGGGGAGATGGAAAATCCATGACTAATACAGAAAACGTGTAGTCTGTAGTTCGCTCATGGCCAAATGCTGGCAAGTCATGAAAGGCAAGCAGAAGTATTTACCTTGATGCTGCTAGAGGTTTCCTAATACAGAAGTGATGTGGGAAAAAGATGTGCCCAGCAATTGTCTATAAGATTAGGATTATGGCGATAAGCAGGGGGGTCAGGGAGCCGGGGAGAACATGAGGAGATAGGGAGCTATACCTTGAACGGGGAGGGCAGAGGGAATGAAGAGGAAAGTAAAGTCAGGAGAGACATAAACAGAAAATTTTTAGCATTCATTTTTTATGGTAAAGATGAAAATGATGAATTAACAGGCTAAAACCAAGAGTTTACTTTTGAGAACAAACTACTACGTTAAGTATTTAGCCATCTTGTTCTTACACCTCTTAAATCCATGGTACTCCTCAATGGACTGCAGGTTAGAATAATAACCTCCATGAAGGCAAAAGACCGTATCTGCTTAATTTACTGGTATCTGGGGCCTCAGCAAACAGAACAGTGACTGGCACTTAGTAAAGGCCTCAATAAGTATTTGGTGCATGAATGAACTCACCATAAATTCCAAAACACTTTCTCAATCATTAAAAAATATTCAGTCTAGTTTTAATATTAATCAAGAGAGACAATTAAAATTCTCTGAAAATCGATGGCCTGTAACTCACCTAGTTTGCTAACCAGGTTACTGGAATAATCAGATCATCCTATTTCCAGCCATTTTAAATAAAACTTCCCAACGATGACTATAATATTAAGCATTTGAGCATACTGGGATTTAGCTTTTTCTTTCTAAAATAATAAGAGAGGCAGAATAAAGAAACTGCCTTGATAAAGTTACAAAGGAGAATAATATAGAGTGGAGATATCTTCCAAAGGCCAACTAGACTAACAAGATGGAAAACAGGACAATCAATTTTACTAGTGAAAATATGGTACATGGTCCCCATGGAATGATTTTTTTGAAACATGAATTAGGACAACGGATACCCTAGGGAGTCTTTTCCCTACTTTGCTAATATTGTTCCTAGTAAAATCTGTGCACAGGGACTACTGGATAGACTGACTTAAAAGTACAGCAGACTCTAATATGCTGTGTAGTTTTTAATCTTTAAATAACACATCATCGGGGTTTATTTTGCACATATTAGAGCATCGAACTATCATACTGGATGAACATCTGTCCACTTCCATTGCACCTTCCTCCTACAACCCTCAAAGCAATGTGCAAACAGCAGAACTGGGCAGGGATGTGCTCAGAAAATGCAATAATGCAGAACTGGTAAGGGCTGTTAGGGCAAAGCATTTCAGATATGAAAGAGTTCCAAAGGCCACCCTCACCATCTCACCAGGGACACACCTGATATATGTTCCCTGAAAAACGAAAAGAAGACAAGCAAGGGAAATAAAGTAATTATTAAATATAAAGTATAAGGATAAAGTAATAAAGGATTGTTAAGAGAATAGAGTCTTAAAAGCACGATGGCTATGGGAAGTCTTGACACAACAGAATATAGGAACCTAACTATAAATAATAGAAAATAATATTTATATCACACATAATACCATACAAAATGCTTCAATAAAAATTGCTTCATTTGGATTGTTCTCACATCCAATCCAGTGATGCGTAGCTCTAATAACCGCCATTGTTTAGGTAGGAAATAGAGCCCCAGACATATTAAATGAGTAAGTGGTCAGCAGGACCTCATGTCTCTAGACATGTCTCCAGGATTCATAATTTCTTCTTGGCACACTACTTCTAGTGAGTTGGATAAGCAAATTACTATAAATATCATGCAAAATAAAGTTGTGGTACCAACTTCATAATGTGCAATTCTCAAGACTAGAAATAGTTTTCTCTTTTGTCATTTACTTTATATTAAGCATTTTATACAACATACTGCTGTTAAAAACACAGCAGCTTAAATGGTTTCTAAGGCCCTAGGATTTTGTAATTCTATCTTATATAAAATTTTATTCTACAGACTACCATGAAATTCTATTACAGTTACATGGAAACTACTTGGATAATTGTGTAACTTTCCGATTATGGCTCTACTTTTGAATTAATAAAATGAACACAACAAATCCTTCATCTGTTTTTGCCTAGTATACCCAACACTTTCTCTCTCACAAAAACAATACTGAAATGCTTCCTGCAGGTATACCAGAAGGGAATATACATCAAGACAAACAGTTACTGGTTTGGGATTCTCCCTCTTTTTTCTTCACATCTGTTGAAAAGAAAGCTACAGGCCCAAAACGGTGTCATTTAGGTTGAGGCTCCAAGTCAGTAAACCAAGACTTAATACCTAACCTAACTGCAGTTTCAACCCCCCAGAAATGTGACCTTTCAGCAGCCAACATGGGAATTTCCTGGCCAGCACTAGGAATTTTACTGATAGACCCCTTCCGTTCCCTTAGGAGGGCGACCTTGCCTAAAACAATGGAATCTTTGCTAATAATTTCCTTTTCTCCACTCCCTCTCTACTCTTCCTTTTCTGAGCCCTTTGGAGCGCCCCTCTACTTGCTAGACAGCCATGCTGCCCAATTCATGAACCAATTAATAAGCCAGTTAGATCTTTAAAATTTGCTCAATTTAATTTTTGTTATTTAACACATCCAATTCAATCCTCAAAATTCTAGCCTGCATTTCAGGAATACATTTTCCCATTCTGTTTACATTGGGGTTCCTTATTATAAATGTGAACCCAACTCCCTTCAGGGCTTGACGATATAGCCGTGCGCAGGTAAGAGCGAGGCAATGCCACTGTGGTTCCACCACGCCCAGGCTCAGGCCATCTACTCCAGGTGGGGTGCAGACTTCTCCATCCTGCCTACTCACCAAGCTTTAGTACTCAGCTCCAAGGAACCGTGATCTAAGACTACTTTACTAATACACTAATTTACACTCTTTACAAAAAGCACAAGCCACATATAACCCAAAACTTTGGTTGCTCTACAAGTAGCACTTGGAGAAGAATAGGGAAAAAAACCAATTCTTTTCACTTCTTTCAAAGAAGTGGCCCTGATCTGAGTATCTTGCTTCTGAATCTCTCCTTTATAAAGGCAAACAACCCAAATCTGGTTTTAGACAACTGCTGGTTTCTGAGTAGAGAGCAAGCTTAACTTTTTGGTTTGGAAGGGATGTATGGAAGAAGGAAAACCCAAGCGGAAGTCCTTCATTATGTCTGGAAATAGTTTTACAGAGTGCTCCTTCACCGCTGTCTACTGATGGGAACACAAAGCTACCACCATGGTGTCAATGTCAAGGTTACAGTGAAAATGTAGAGTTTAGTAGCATGTTTTTGTTATCATCCTGTTATAGTAAAATGACAGATTTAAAAACATACCAAAGCCTTGAGACAGTGTGTGCAAAGCAGGGGTACAGATGCAAGAGGTGTCATCTCTAACTCTCGTTCTTTAAAGATATGAAGAGGAGGACTCTCATTCAAAATGTTTAATCTATGAGCCTCAAGGTTTTTTGGGGTTATTTTGGTTTTTTTTAGGAATGCTTTGAATCCCGGATGTTTGTGTTCTAATTTTTTTAATCTTCTGTTTTGCAGTATGGTCCACTCTGAAGGCCATTTGTACAAAAATAACAAGTAGTTCTCTGGAGATAAAATCTACACGTGAGCAGATCTAGTTTTATTCAAGGTCCCTTTGGGGGCAAGGGCAGTCAGTCTACTGATTAATGAGTTCCCAGCCTACAAATTACATATAAACAGAGAAACACAAAGGGACTTACCTTTGAATTAGCATACTCTGCCAGTCTCCCAACCACACTGAGAACTGTTCTGTCCTCCCCCAAATTCTCTGACACCAGGGTGGGGAAAACACCGACAGCATCCAGAGGACTGTCCGCATCCAGGGTCCCTAAGATCTCCACTTAGCTGCAGGAGATACCCAAACTTACCCAAACTCCCCAGGAGGGGGTGCCTCACACAGTGCATCATCTGGCATTTTCTCTGGCTCCTGTTAACTCCCCCTCACACTTGCCTTTGCCTGGGAATGGCGTCTGCTTCCCAACCTGCATGTCTCAGAACCTGGCTGGGTGAGAGCTAAATCCTGATATTTACCATCACCTCCGGTTCAGTGACAGGCACCCAGGAACTCTAAGTGTTTAACCGTGATCCACTGAGAACCACAACACTCTCACTAAATATTAAGCAGAGCATTATTTCTGAGTTTTCCAAGCACTATCACCACTGTCAAAAATAAGGACAGGACAGGTATCTTGTAGAGGGCAATAGCTTTTCAGAATAAGAACTTTACACTCAGCTCTAATCCAGGCATTACTTTTAGCCTCCTCCTCAGATTGCACAAACCATAGAGCCTCCCGGGCCTCCAGCTCTTCATCTGAAAAGTGAAAAGCACCAAGGCTGGGCTCATGATAAAAATAGCATCTTATAACTGAAGAACTTCAGGGAATAATTCTTGCTGCTTCCATTAGATGATCCTGGGCAAGCACCCTCATGTTTATAAATTTTCTCAGCTTCCTTTGTAAAGAAACAGTGTTGCTAATTTAATCCCTATTTTATAGGGATCCTTTTTACAGTATCCTTACAGGATACTGCCCAGAGTCACAGAGCTGTCTGGGAGGACTGAAGCCTCGCTTCCCAGACAAGAGGTTTTGCCCTGGGTCAGTGGTACAGTTTCACAGTATCTGGTACTTAATTGGGCAGTCTTACCTTTGGCTATCTATTTGTTAAAATGAAAATTTTAAAGCAACATAAGTATATTCTTTAAAAATTTTTTCATAAAGATTATCTTGAGTGTGAAGAAAACTGTTCTGAGACTGGACCCCAAGTTTTCTAAACCCTGAAGTGGGGATCCAACAACTCTTCTCAAAACCCCCAGTTTGCTTCTCAGGGTTCTAAGGGTGAAACAGAAATTCTTCAGCCTTAGACTTGGGACAAATTTTTCATTATTCTACAAGAGATCTCCTTGGATGAATTCATCTGCTAATGAAGATACAAAATAAATCATTATTATATTGGTATAAAATAATCCAAAGGTAAACCTATAGATTGGGCTGTTTAGTGTTCTGGTTCTGTTAGAAATTAGTTGGACAGTTAGGTAGTCAGGGCCAGGGTCCCCAACAAGAAGATCTGGAGTCAGGACAGCTAACAGCACTAACATCCTGTTTTATAGCTTAGGCAGGACTGCATTAGCTTTCTGCTTTGCAGCCTTTGCAGAATTGACTTTTGTAAAACATCCTAAAGTAAAAGAATTAACCACAAAGCATTTGTCACCATCATGGGCAAGGGGCAGTTAAAACATAAGCCTCCAGATGTCAGCAAAAAAGACCATCCACACGTGGACATTAACCTAAATAGGTAGACAGATATGTGACCAAAGCCCTGATTGGCAGGACTCAGCACACTCTGCTTGCTGAAGATAGTTCCGCAAAAGAGCTCATAAAAATCCCTAAACTTAGAGCGGCGCCTGGGTGGCTCAGTCAGTTGGGCGTCTGCCTTCGGCTCAGGTCATGATCCCAGGGTCCTGGGATTGAGCCCTGCATCGGGCTCCCTGCTCAGTGGGGAGCCTGCCTCTCCCTCTGCATGCTCCTGCTCTGCCTACTTGTGCTTTCTCTATCTCTGTCAAAAAAAAAAAAAAAATCCCTAAACTTGGAAACTCCAAGGGCAACCCTCTGGGTCCCCTCCCTCTCTGGGAGCTTTATACTACTGCTCAATAAACTTTGCTTTACTACCCACCACTCTTTGGTCTACCTCTTCATTCTTGAAAGAGGCCAAAGTGACCAAAAACCACAGGCACTAAAGGCAAAAAATCCTGCAACAGTTCCACGGAAGGAAGGGTACATCTCTCTACATTTTTTATATGTGAGAAGATTAGCTCTTTCCCAGGTGGGCCAGAAGATACAGTTTTGAGTCTGGGATGGAAGGCTGTGGAGAAAAGCTCAGACTAGGATTGCCAATTGACTGGGAAAGACAATGCATACTTCTATTTCCAGAAATGAGATTGGGTTCACCTCAGCCTTGTACTACTGGCCTTGAACCTCACATCTTTGCCTAAATTCTGGTTGAATATGAAAGTCCAGACCTCAGGGTGAGGCTTATCCATTGAAACTCTATAGAAACTCTCCTTTACAGCTGTACTGATATGAAAAATATTTGACTTCAGGTCATGCCTATGGGCGTTGTTTTAAGGTCGTGAATGTTTGGAGCCGGAAAAATGTATGAGGAATCATCTCAGCAAACATCCCATCTCAAGAGCTAACTGATGGCCAACAATCTGAGTAAGTGTGAAAAGGATTCTTTCCAAAGCTTGCAGATAAGAACCTGCCTCAGCCAAAACCTTGATTTCTGCCTTGTAAGACCCTAAACAGAGGACCTAGCCAAGCCTTGTCAGAATTCTGACCAAAGGAGCTGTCAGATACCAAACAGGTATTATTTGAAGCCCTTTGGTTTACAGTAATTTGCTGTGGCAACAACAGAAAACATACATGAGACAAGCCTGGCTCCTGTCCCATCATGTGGCCTCTCAGCACCTCAAATGCACCCTCCAGGTCCCAGCCAAAGTACCTTCTCCAGTCAGGCTGCTCTCCTCCCTGTATCCCCACACATGATGCTTTCCTTTTTCTCACCACAGACAGTCTGCATTTCCCTTAGGCCTTCCCCCATCCCTGCCTTCCACAAACCAGTGGAGCCCTGGCCACTTTCCAGCTAGAACTTGATTATGTCCTGCCTTACTTAGCACTTAGTGCTTCTAATCTTTCTTCTAACCCCTGAAGGACGAAGACCTTGTCCTGTGCCTCCTTTGCAGCTCCATAACACCTATCATTACATGTATTGGGACCCTGATAAATACTTACTCAGAGAAGCACTGATTCAATCCATCCGGCCAAACCGTGCAAGATCTTCACCCATGCAGCCTGCATGCAGGACACACTCACAGAGAGGAGGCAAGGCTTCAAGTACTTCTAGCTGAAACAAACCCTTGGATTTTTACTGGGGTTTGCAGTTTTTCAAACATTCCCAAATATATTATCTCATGTAATTTCTACAAAAAAACCATGAGATAAACAAGGCAGGTATTTTTTAATTCCCAGTTTTTATAGTTGAGAACACAGAGGCTCCAAAAAGTTCAGAGATTTGCCTAGCTAGCAAATCTGCCTCGTGATAAACCCTGCCACACTGTGATGCTGTCACAATGTGGAGCAGAGATGCTGCTCTGAAGATCTGGGAAAGAGCTGGGAGAGAAACAGCACGGCGGAGCCCTGAGCTCTGGGAAGCACCACTGCCGTGAAGTCAGACTGTTGCAAGGTTTCCAGGCAGTTTGATGTAACTGGTTTAACCATGTCTGTTTCTCCACTGCTTCCCCAGGCTTCCTCTTCCTCTTTCTCCATGTTTTCTTACAGGAAAAGTTCTTCTGTTTAATTTTAAAGCTAACAACGTCTGGGTCTAAAGCATTCCTGCTCTAGGGAAAAAAAACCCCAAACTCTAATTCCAACAGTATGATCATTAAGATACAGATGTGAATACCTTCCCTGGGGCACGATGAGATGGCCAGAGCGCTGGCCCTACGTTAGAGGAGCTGGTTTACGGCCCCGGCTCCACCTCTACTCAGGCTTTGCAGAAACCACTGCCCTTGATTCGTCCACTCAGAGAGCAAGAGCCTGTTTCACACCTATGTTTGTTGTGTGCATGAAGTGAAATGGCAAATCTAAGTCTTTTGACAACTATACAGGGCTATACACATTTTAAATGTCAAATTCCTCACCTCAACCACTATCACCCCAATTACTAGCACTAAGGCAAATCTGCCTGCTCCACCAATAAATATCCCAGGCTCCTGGCTGTGCTCTCAGGATGTACTGTTTTCTTCCGGTGATGCTGGCTGTGGCATTCATTTAGGCTGATTTCACCTTATTCAAAATACTACTGGTAAACAGGGAGGACAATGAAGGAGTAAGTGTTGAATTTACCCGAAGTCCTACACAGACCCAGAGGGGTCCCTGACTATGTTTGCCTTGACCCTTTCATAAGATAATCAGAGCAGAGCTAAAAAACACTGGCTGACACAAATGCAGAAATACCGTTTACTCTGATGCCTCAGTACAAATACAAGGGGTCACTATTAACCAGAAGAACTGCTTCCCATAACTAACTGACTCTACAGAAGAGCTTCTACAGTGCTGAATGCACATCAATATCTGGGCTGAATTTAACTTTCCCCTACTCTCCATAGCCCTTTGGAGAGTTTAGATCAGATGAGTAAGGGGTGCTTTCAGATTCAGGTCTGGAGTTCTCTGGTGATGATCTGTCATATGGAAATTTATTACGAAGCTAACAAGGCCATTTTACTTTAGTAAATCTGTAGTTGGTTTTCCGTGAATATTTTTCATAATTCTGGAAGACTGAGTGCTCTTTAAACCTGTCCATGGTTATTCAGATAAGCTTCATGATCACTAACTTCAATAAAAACTGCCTTACAATTTTTCTTTTTATAATAAATTTTAGGCCATGTGTAGACAATGAAAGTTTAAAGACATGACAATATCTTTCTAGATATTATAGTTAAAATAAATTATGGATGAAATGTGGACCTCTTTACTGTGCAAGCCTGAGTTGCATTTTGGAAACATATTGGATGACTCCCAAAGCTCTAGTCTTGGTTTCTCACCAGAGTTCTTGTCTAAAGGTACAGATCTGGGGAATACAATGAATTCTGTTTAAACACACCAGGGTTGTGATGAGAATGAAAGTAGATAAACAAAAAGGAGAGCTTTCTAACTGATTTTTGGGCAAACCACTTATCTCTTTGAGCATTAGTCTCCATCTGTACAAAAGAAATACCTGCATTGTCTATTTCACAGGAGTATTATGAAATGAAATGACCATATGAGAGAAAGTTTTGCAAACTGTCAAATTGTATACACTTTATTATTATGTATAAAATCAACTTATATCTATTGCTACCACCTCAAGTGGCATGCAGAATCCTTGATATCTCTAAACTAGACTCTCTTCCTTTAAAACTAGCTTCTCCTCCAGATGTTCCTGTTTATGCTGATAGCACCTCCATTATCAAAGGCATCTAAGCTTAGAAACTTGGGGTGTGCTAGAAAGCTTGCCCCTCCACCCACTCTGATCCATGAATAATCAGTTCAAATTTAAAAATTTCAAAAGATAAATCTGACCAGGTCAAACTCTTGCTCAAAAATTTTTGACAATAACCAATTGTTCTTGAACAAAGGGGCCAAAACAAAGTTGTCCCCAAGACCCTGTCCTGTCTGGCCTTGCCCACCCTCTCACTCAATCGTATGCTCTCCTCTGTCCCTTCCACACTCCAGCCACACAGCCTTCTTTGGGCTCTCCAAAGCCCCCTGTTCTTCTAGCTACACAAACCTTTGTCCATGTTGTCCCTTTGCTGGAACCGCCAGCCCTGGTCATCCTCTGTGATCATCTCCAGCCCCATGTCCTCTGCAAAGCCACCTGTGCTTCCTGCCAGTGCTCAAGTTCTAGTGTAATGGGGGTGCACAGAAACATATCCTTTTCTTGAGGTCACTTATTATCTTTTGAAATGACGGGTTATATGAAGTCTCTCTTTGCTTTCTCAACTATAAAGTTCATTTAGCAGTTCATTCCTTCAACTTATTCTAAAGTTCAGCAGTGATTCTGTTTTTACTCCTACACTATAATCTCAATGCGTAGCACATAATGGGTACTTTTTAAATGAATGAGTAAATCAGTCAATGTTGAGATCTTCTCCTTTGTGTGTGTGTATTACGTATATATGTGTGTGTATAAAATATAATCCCTATAATATTTATGATATAGTAAAACAATAATAGCCATGGTACTTAACTTCATTTTAATCTTTTGTTCTTTTGAAAAAAAATTTTGAAAATTTTTGAAAAAAAATTTTTCTAGGAAAGTACTGTAATTCAAGCACAAAGATTAGCATGCATACTCAATGCTTTGGAAAGAGGTTTTTGGCTCTTGCTATTGTTGTTCTTCATTTTAGGGGTGCTAGAAAAGGAGTCTGCTGTTTGGAGGGAGTTTGGTATTAAATGTGGAATACAAAGCAGCCCTGGGAGAGCTTGCATGCTTCACTGAACATGTGAGGAAAGGACGCAGGTCTGACCTTGGGATATAAACCAAATTTTAGAATTTTGTACCCCTAAATATTTTGAGCCTCATATTTGCAGCCCTTTATAAAGCTTCTTCACATTCCTCATATTAATAAGACAATCAAATGCAATAGTTAAGGAATGACCTAGGGGTCCTCCAGACCTCTGTTTGAATCCTGGTTCAGTCTTTTGTCAACTGTAAGATCTGGGGCAGACTGAATAACCATAGCTAACCTCAGTTTTCTTACCCGTAAAACGGACAAATACAGAAACAATCCCTAGGTCATAAAGTCATTGTGAGAATGAAGTGAGACATTCAGCAGTGTGCTTTGCCACATCATAAGCCCGTGAAGTAGGCAGGACAGATAACCGTAGCCCCGTTAGGTCAAGAGCACACACAACTAGTGTCACAAAGCTGGGGGCCTGAACAGAAGTCAAACAGTTGCAAATCCCCTGTTAATTCTCAGTTTAATTAAATTCCTGGCAGAAGAAGGTACTTCATAATATAGTTTTATTATTCTTCCAAACTATAATCTAAGCAGCAAATGATGTCTGAGCTCTTTAAGCCAACTGAAACACGAGAGAATTCATACCAATTCTGATTATAAAATTCTACGGTGTTGAGGAAATAATGGTCCCCACAGTCACAGGCACAATCTATGAAGCCAAAGAGGCACTGAGGTGTAGTCCTCAACAAAACAGGGAAGACGCCATAGAACATAGTCTACACCACAAAGACGCCAGCGCTCTAGGGCTGGGGTCAGTCGGCTGCAGCCTGCGTGCCAAAGCGGGCCCTGTCCTGGTAAGTGAGGCTTTGCTGCACCAGAGCCACACCTGTTCATTTGCGTACAGTTGTGACGGAGAGTGTGGTCCACAAAGCCTCAAGTCTTTGCCAACTGGCCCTTCACACAAAAAAGTTGCCGACCTCTGTTACAGAAGACATATAACAGGGAAAAATAAACCCTGAAAAAATCTTCAAATGCAAACTTTATTCCTAGAGTTCTTTCTTCACACCTTCAGTCCCATGAAAAAAACCCTTTTTTGTGAAGTAGCAGGTGAGCCAAATTTCCCAAAATGAAATGAACATCAGGGCCTTCAAGTTGGGAGGGGCTTTTCCCAGAAAAGTTTGTGATCCTGATGTTTGACTACATTCATCTCAGTGGTCCCACTATCTTTAACTCCCCTGGTTATGAAATTCTGCATTTTATACATATGAAAGACTCACTGCAATTTTCTCTTCTTCAAGGAGTGGTGCTGGTCTAGAGCCTTTCCCCAATTCTTCCTCTTCTGCTGCTTTCTTATAGATATTCTGAGTCTCCTGGGTATCTGGTGCTTGCAGATCATAATACTGTGATTTCGTTTTCAAGCTATTGGCGAATTCTTTGGACTGAGTTTTTCTGAAGAGAAACAAATGTGGAATTATCAAAAACATTCTCCAACATGGATAGCTTTTCCAAAGCAGATGTCTACATTCAAATTATGTGAAAAACAGTAACAAATACCATTTACTGAGTGCTTATAATACACTAAGCCCTTTGCTAGTATTTAAAGCCATTAACTTAGGGGCACCCGGGTGACTCAGTTGGTTAAGCATCTGACTCTTGATTTCGACTCTGGTTGTGAGATTGAGCCCAGCATTGGGCTCCGTGCTCAGTGTGGAGACTGCTTATCCCTCTCCCTCCACCCCCCGGCCCCCCACTTTTGTGTGTGTGTGTGTGCACGCGCACGTGCTGTCTCTCTCAAATAAATAAATAAAATCTTAAAAAAGAAAAGACATTAACTTAATCCTCATAACAACCCTATAAGGAAGGGCTTGTTATCCTTGCTTAATTGCAAGAGGCTCAAAATAATTATATTATCTATCCAAGGCCACATTGTGGCACAGCCAGGATTTGAACCCAGGTCTGCCCAACTCCTGTTCAGAAGCTGAACTGCTAGATCACACTGCCTTTATGATGAGCAGCATACAATTCCTTTATCTCTGTATGCCCATTTTTTGTTTTAGTTACAGGAGTTGGTGGGCAGCATCAGCAGCCCTTGGGACATGAACCAAGGTCCATATGTCTGCTTCTATCTCATCAGCTCAGACCGGGCTGTCAATACTCAAGGGATAACAGTCTTCACAGAAGTCACCCTGGGCCCCCAGCAGAGGGGATCCATCATCTGCCTCACTGCTACCAGCCAAGTTACCTTCCTATATCTCCAGCTGACTGTGTCACTTCCTTATTCAAACACCTCTACTGTCCACAGAACAAGGTCCAAAGTCCTAAATCTGGCTTTCAAGGCACTTCAGAGCATGGCCCCGTCTCCTGCTACTTGCCCACGTATACCCCAAACATTCAGAAGAAGTCATTGTCACCCAAAGAACCAGACATATTCAAAACTAGGGGTCTTGATTATGCCCTCTGCCTGCAGTTTCCTTCCTGACATTCTGCAGCTGGAAAACTCTACTTATCTTTCAAGGTTCAATTCAGATTTTCACCTCCTTTGTGGATCGGAATAATGGGCTGTTTATAACTTAGTTGTAGCACGTATCACAGCCTGTATTGGCTGAAGTTAGTTGTGTACCTGCCTGTTTCTCCTCCTACTGGAAGCTTCTTGTTCATCTTTGAATTCCCACCACCTAGCATAGTGTAAGCACCTAGAGGGCCTGCTTACTCAGCTGCCCACCTCTAAACAATCTTGTTTGAAGACCTGAAGCTTGAACAGCCGCTACATTTCTCACTTATATTCCTGATGCTCAGCTGTGTCAGCTTTGGTGCTCTGGCATGATTCTAGTGAAGCCAGTGATCATGGGGGAAACCACATCCAGATCAAAACTTGGATGACAAGCCAGGAAGTGAAACAGCTGATCTGATTGCATTGTGGGAAGGAAGGGAACCACCAAAAGTGTAAAGAAACTTGCCAGAGAGATCTATAGTGACTTTTGTGACTCTCAGATCCCACCCCACTCTCCCTCCAGATACTCTGAAAAAGAGGCATCTTTGCATCATTTTATAATCTGGCCAGCCTCTCACGGGTTTGTAGATCTCATACCTGAGCTCTTCCGCTTCCCGCTCTGCTTTCAGCTGGGCCCTCTCAGCAATAATTTCATTACAGATCACATCGTAAGGTTTGTCTAGATGGTGTTCGCCCATCACCCAGACCCAGACTTCCTTATCGGCTCCCAGTTTCCAATGAACAGATTTGCCGTTCTCTGCAAGCAAAACAAAATTTGGATTGGACAAATATCTTTAGTCATGGGTTATTATGTTTGCCATCATTAAAGTATTTAGGGTCTTTAGGAAAAAAAATGTTAGATGAGACAAAGCACTTCCAATCTCCTCAGGAAAAAGCAGCAGTCCCAGGGAGCAATGGAGGTGGTAGCAGTGGGGGGTGGCCGCAGCAGTGTTTGTTTTAAAATATGAATATGGGGCTCCTGGGTGGCTCAGTTGGTTGAGTAGAGTCTGCCTTCAGCTTGGGTCATGATCCCAGGGTCGTGGGATTGAGCCCTGTGTGGGGCTCCCTGCTCAGTGGGGAGTCTGCTTCTCCCTCTCCCTTTGCTCCTTCCCCCGATCATGCACTCTCACTTTCTCCCCCATGCTTTCTCTCTCTCAAATAAATAAAATCTTTAAAAATATATATTTTTGAATGTGTCCATTTTGTAAGTAAAGAAGGCAAGATGGGGAGAAAGCATGCAGTTTGTGGTAGCATCAGCTATCAGAATCTCTAAGGTCTGAGAATCTTCTGGAACCCCAGAAGTACACAGCTGCTCCAGGGTTTGGTACTTCCATTTTAGAATTAGACTGGCTTTAGTTTAAATCCTAGCCCTGCCACTTACTAGCTGTGTGACTTGGACAGATTATTTAATCTCTCTGAGCCTCAATTTCCTCATCTGCAAAATGGGAATACAACCATCTACAATGCAGGACTGCCATGGGGAGCAGGCTACGCCAGCTATTTCCCCCAGTGCCTGCCACATAATAGGAGTTCATGAGAGGTTAAGTGCTACTGTCGCCCTATTGTTTACTTCTTGGGCTGCTCGGAGATTCACACCAGCTTGTGAGAAGATAATACTACTGGTAGTGTGATACTTGGTGAAGCTACTTAAATGACCCTTGTTTACAATTGGTCGCAGGGGTTGTATTACATTCTAGTTCCTGGACTTCTGAGATGCAGCCACACAGGTCATGCTCCCTGAACCCCAGGGGAATGTGGAACACACCCAGGAGAGGCCAAGAGGTCCAGTCCCTAAATCTAAAAGCCCCCAGGCAGCCCCACTGAGGGCCATTATGGTCCATGTTGTGGTCAAGATCCCTGGGCCTTACAGACCCTAAACTGGCCAGTGGTGTTGAGTGTGGGTAGGAGGGCACCTGACGGAACACAGGTGTTTAGAGTTTAGAAATCCACACTGGGATTGTGTCCCGTCTTTGTACGTTAAGTAGAAGGTTTCCAATTAAAGCATCTTCTGTCCAGTGAATTGTTGACCTACTTCCTACTGTTGCCTCAGGATACATTAAAAAAGCAGGCTGCTCAAACTCAGATGTGTTCTTTATTTTGGCACTTTCCACCCTCCTCAGGGCAATGAAGACTTTCTACAATGTAATAAAATTCTAAATAGGATACTGGGGCAGGGGGGAGGGGAGAAAGAATCTTCACTCTAAGAGGAGGCAAATGTATCAAAGGCAGCTGACCTCACACTGTTTTCCCAAGTGGAGAAACAGTGAAAGCGGCCCCAGGTATGAAGGGAAGATCAATCCCAAGTGTGCCCCCATGGGGATGGGCCCTGGTCAGCTCTGGCTCTGTCTGAGGAGATGCCAAATGGTCCATTAACTTTAGAAAGCTGTCATACCTCATAAAACTCCCTTTATTACACTCTCTCAGGGCATCTAATAATATTTTTTACTATGTCCATCTCTCAACCTTCACCTAAGTAACTCTCTACCAATATTTTTGACAGCAGGAGAAAGATGCCCTGAGAGGAGAGTGGCAGAGGGCGAGGGGAGCAGAGAGGGAGGACCCAGGGATTCCCACAGCTTTGCTCAGTATGGCAGGACACATTCTCCAGGGAGCGCCCCAGGCTGTAGCCTGGAGGCATCACTCTTAGGGGAAGAAGGTGCTGCCCTTAAGGGTGAGGTGGGGGAGAAATCCCAGAATTGCCTGTGAACGGAGGGTGCTTAGAAATTATAAGTAGAGAAGACTGCCAAAGGAGAGGGCTAGAGCCTTGACATTTTAGAAGCAAGGGAGTGGTAAGACTATGGTGAAGGTAAGGAAATTATGGTTTGGAGGCAAGAAACAAGAGAACTGTCAGATTTAGCCAGATGCCAAAAGAAGGGCTCTTGACAGAATGGCACTGACAATAATCTCTGTGTTGAGTGCTCCTCACCTTTGGGGGCTCTTCAATGTTGTGTGAGAGCACAGAGATTGGAGGGTCTTCAAGGGCTTCCCCACGACTCCCTAAAACCTTAGTGGAGGCTGCTGGAGAAGTTATTCTAGTAAAATGAGTGTTAGCTCCAATACCCTCAGTTTTCCACCAAGATGGGGGAAGACCACTCAGGCCTCTGTGTAGTTCCTGCCACAAAAACTTGCTGAGTTTCTAACTCTGAGCACTATGCGGATGAGCTAAATGCTGCAGGCGATACAGGGATAAAACAGACGTGGCCATTTTCCTGCGTAGAGTCTGCGAGAGAAAGAGCAAGGCATTACGTTACTTATTTTAATGAATTTTATTGCATATCTACTATGTACCAGGCACTGAGGTAGATGTGCGTAAGTGCTTATGAATAAGACAGACCAGCCCCTGCCCTCCAGGAACTAATATTCTAGTTGGAGACAGAAACTGAACACTTAATTATAAAAGTAATACAACTTGGGGAAGAGGGTGTGAAAGGGTGCTATGGACATGCTTAAGAAGAAGAACTGATCAGTCTGAAGGACCAGGGGAACATACATTATAACCACAATAGATTTTAAATCCAGTGAGGATTCACGGAATGGAGAAATTGCTTTGGAAGCACACAGAAGAAAAAAGAAGTTCTTTGTATTGAGTTTTGGAGGATGGACATGGAATTTAGACAGAGAGTAGGGTGTAAGTTTGGTGACCTACACAAAGACGGTGTGCTCAAAGATCGGAGAAGGAAATCAGTGAAGGGCTATAGGGAATCAGGGTCTCGGTGAGAGCTGAAAAGAGCTTTAGATGTCACCTGGCCACGGATGGGCTGAGGATCATGCAGGGGGCAGAGAGCCACAGGCACAAGTCCCAGACCCCTGGCTAAATGATTTAAACTTAGGCCCTGCACTGCATAAAGCCAGAAAGTGGTGTTAAAATCCCAGTGTTTCTACCAACTCTTTATGTGACCATGTACATGATACCTTATCTCTCTGAGCCTGAGCTCCCTCTCTGATAAAACAGAGGTAGTAAGTGAGACCTCACAGGCCTTTCACATGATAAATGCTCAAAAATATCAGTTCCATGTTCTTGATTAAATGACCAATGAAGAGTCCATGACTGTCTCTGTGCATATGGTGCCAGGGTCAGAGAGGTGATTTAGGAAGTACCATGCCACATCAGCATGTGCAGTGGATCAGAGAAGGAGGAGGGAGCTGTCTAGTGGCTGAGTGGGGACAGAATGGAGGAGAGATGAGGGGAGAAAGACCAGGAGGGAGGTACCCGGGGCCCGAATGAGGGAAAGGTCAGTAAGATTCAGGTGGCTGAAAAGGAAGGACTCAAAGATGATGCCAACATTTTGAGACTTACTGAGAGGATGGCGGGGTAATAAGCAAAAACAGTGACATCAAGAAAATAAATTTGTTGGAACTGTTTTGGAAATGAAGAATAAATTATTTTTAATTTTACTAACAATCTACATGGAGAGCTTCAGTAGGTATCTGAACTATAGCACTGGAGTTCAGAAATGCTGTGGAGACTGACAGTGTGAATTTGGGAATTACTTTATAGCTGTCATCATTGAAGCCACTGGTGTAGAAGAATTGCAAAGAGAATGAAGCCTAGTGAGAACCCTGGAAAAGCACGTGCTCTATTCGGTAGGCAAAAGGGAAGAAAAAGAACATCCTGATTAAAAAAAAAGCAAAAAAAAAAAAAAAAAGGATTTCTGATTCCTAAACACAAGATAATATAGGAGCCTGGGGAGAATGCACTGCCATGGGGTCAAGAGAGATGGTGCTCCATGCCCTGGAGACATAGAAAGGGGGATGAAGACCCCTGAGGAGGGTCTCAGAAGTCTCTGACCTCAGAGAGTATTTTTAAGGAGACAGGCGGGGGACAGGCTACAAAAGCAGGACAGAAAGGATGGTAAAAGGTGGAGGTTGTAAGTAAGTATGTGCTCTGGGGAAGTTTATTAGCAAGGAAGTAAAAGAAAATTCAGTTACTTGTTCAACAAATATTTACTGAGCATCTGCTATGTTCCGGGCACTATATTACAGGCCTATGAGACATAAAGGGCAGCTTAGGAGTATGGATGGTTGAAAGATTTCTTTAAATAGAAGAAACAGGGACAAGTTTTACACTTGGGATTTTGGGAGCGGAGAGCAGAAGGATGCCAGGGACCAGAGCAGGGGAATGATGGCAGGAGGAGTATGCAGAGAATAGGTAAGGAAGAAAATGTTGACAAGAAGAGGAGAAAAAGCTCCTGTCTGCTAAGAGCTGAAAACTGATAGACCTACACCCACATTTCTGTCCCCAGTGTACTTCCTCAAGGTAAAGGTATACACTTAAGAGATCCTACTGGGGCAGGTACTGCATCTTATAATTTAATGCTATCCACAGATTCTGGATTTTCTGTCTACTTCACCTTGAAATTATATGCAGTCTTTAATCAGAGGACAGTAAGAGAGGGACCTTTTCATAGCACTTCCATTTAATTATAAGGTTTCCAGTCCTTGAATCATGTTTGTATGCTACAGTGTTCTTCATGTTTGCTAGCTTAGGGATTCTTGAGAACTTCTAAAACCAACTTTTCTAGAACAGTGGATCAGTCCTGCTTCGTACCACACCACAAAGAACTGCTGCACAGAGACTCTCATCCCCACCTCATTCACCATATACAATCTCTAACGAGGCAATGTTGTGAAATATCACATAAAAAATGGGGCAACACACGTCCTTGGCATGGGAATGGCCAGGCTTATTCCAGCCTTAGTGTGTGACACTGCTCACATCATCATTGTGTCTGACTTCTCCCCACATGGTGGGCCCACCAGGGGTGCAGCAGGAGAGACTGGAAGTATCAGTGTGGATCATCTCGGGTGCAGGTTAATGCAACTCCCAGGGCTCTCCCCAAACTAAGACTGTGATTCAGACAGTCAACAACTGGTCTCTACTCCAACTAGATCCAGTTCAGAAGGACAACCATAGTAACAGGCGAGGATAAGAGATGGAGAGAGAATTATATACCATGTCCCTACAAAGAGAAGACCAAAAACTGAGTGATGCCAGAGCATCAACACCAGGGGCCTCCTAAAAAATTTACGTATTAAACACAATGGGAGTATCATCAGGGCTGACAGCAGCACCTACCAGTGCCCAGTTGTTAAAATATGATATACTTCCCTAAACTCCCAACCTCTCAAGTATCTCCTGCCACTCTGTCCTCTCCTCTAGGGACCCCCACCCCCACATCCAGAAACAAAAAGGTGAATGCCAGGCTGGTGGGCACCTTTAGGACTCAAGTACTATAGCCATGTCCCTTCTAACTGATGCCCATGCCATGTCTACCGTTAAATATTTAGAGTACCACCCAAGGCTATTACTAACCCCATCTTACAATGAGGAAGTTGAGGTTCAGGGAGGGTATTTAACTTGCCCAAGATCACAGAGCTAGTGAAATTAGAACCAGAATTCAAAACCAGTCTGTGAGACTGCAAGACCTGTGTTTAAGGCAGCCTCATCATGCACTGTCCAAACTGAAACACTTCTGAGAGCAAAAGGGAAACCCACCAAAAGGGAGGCCAGGACAATGAATGTAGGGCTTTGATGAGCAAGCTCGAGCATGGGGTCACCATCACGTTCCCCACCAGCCCTGAAGAGCAAGACAGGCCAAGAGAGGGTGAAACCCAGCCCCACGTGCTTGCAGAGTCCCATAGAGACTTGCTGAAATTACTTACGACTGTTGCTTTCCCCACTGTTTGCTAGATTTGTTAACCAGGGTTCATAATCTTATAGTTGCTAATATCAAAGTCCATCTTAAAATTTTAAATAATTATTACGTTTATTTTAGAGACAAAAGGACAGAAAGGAAATTGGAGAACCTGCACGGTGCTTGGGCTATAGCCCAGGAAAGCAGGTGGTGCTGTAGACAAGTGAGAACTCGAGTCAGGAGAGGAGACCAGCTTCATCCAGGGACTCAGGAGGGTGAACGGGAAGAGGAGATCAGTAATTACCCACAGACGGGTGCTCACCGTGGAAGAAGATAAGCCCAGCTAAACTACTAAGCCCCGAGTTAGGGAGACAGGAGACGGGGCCAGAACCAGTGATTCAGAACAGACTTGGAGTAGATCTGGACCCGGATTCAAATCCTGGCTCTACCAGTGACCATACAAATGACTTTCTGTTTGTCTCCTTATTTGTAAGAAGAAAGGTGACAACATGTACCGTCCCAGATTCTTGTGAGGTTTACATGAAATAGCATAAATATAATGCTTACGTCTGGCACATCCTAACAGACCAGCACCTTTGGAAGGTAAAAGCTCTAGGCAAAGGAACAGATGAAGTAAAATCTACAGGGTTCAGTGACTAGCAGTGTGGCTCCCAGGTTTCTGGCTGCAGTGATAAGGGAAAAAGCAGTGCCACTGATTATAACAGAGAATGAGAGGCAGGGTCAGGCCTGGGGGTGGTGAGGAGGACTGAGGTGCCACTGATGAGCTTACGGGTCATCTGACTGGGGGTACTCATTAGGGAATGGCCACTGAGGCCAAAGCAGGTGAGAGGCCAGGCTTGGCAGTAGGGGTTTAAGCATCGCTGGCATATAGGTGGTATTTAGCCCTAAAAGGTAGAAGCGGGGGCCTCCGGGGTGGCTCAGGCGGTGGGTCCTCTGACTCTTGATTTTGGCTCAGGTCGTGATCTCAGGGTCGTGGTCGTAGGATTGTGTCCGGCTCCAAACTGAGCACAGAGCTTGCTTGGGATTCTCTCTTACCCTCTCCCTCTGCCCACTGCAAACCCCCAACCCCCCGCAGCCTGCCACCACTCATGCTCTCTCTCTCTAAAAAAAAGGTAGAAGTGGTGCCCCAGGGAGAAAATACAGAGACCTTAACCTAAACCTAGACCTTAACCACAGAGAAGTTGTGAACCTGAGAGTCTGTGAACAAGATTTAGGGAGCCTGTGAACATTGTAAAACTATACACAAAATGTTGTCTGTGTGCATTTCCCTGATCCAAGCTCTCACTAAATTATCAAAGGAGTCTATGAGCCTGTCAACCCCACCTCCAGGTTACAAGCCAGGAGTGCAGAGCGAGGCACCCTGGGGGAATATGGACATTCAGGAGTCAGGTAGAGATAAAAAAGAGACCATTATGGAGAAAGCAAGAGACCCAGGACATCAAGAAAGAGATTCAGAGAGGCAACTCCAGAATCCAATGAGGCTGAGGAGTCAACTAGATCAGAACTGAATCCATCAGTGGAGGTCACTGCAGGGACTTCAAGCATGAAGGGAGGGGAGGAAGGGCCACTGCAGGTTTCTGGTCATTTCATGAAAAAGGGAAGGCTCTGCATAAGGGAACTTGTTCACCTGGTAGCAACAAGAATGCAGCAAATGAAGTTTCACAAATCCAAGTCCATTTCAAGGGTACACACAGCCCCTCCTGCACCACACACAGCAACCAGATCCCAGCCTACTGCTTAGCTTTCTGTCTGCTTGGAGGCCCAATGAAACAAGTGCTGGGCAATCCTCTACTTAGTGAAGGCCTCTACTGTTTGTGTTACCAGAAAGAAATCACACAGAACAAAGGCAGGGCCCTGACGCAAGCATACGTCTTAGATGTGTGCAAGGCACCTGCAGACAAAAATAATGTCTTAAGCTCCAGGTAAGCTGGACATGTAGCATGTTCGTTAACAGCACCTGCTTTGGGAGAGTCAGACTCAGGGTCTATTGCAGCTCTATCACTTACTAGCTGTTGCCCTGGGCAAGCCAGTTAATGTCCCAGTCTCACTTTCCTCCATCTGTAAAATGTGAACAGTAATTCAGCTTCAGCTTGGCTGTGATTATTTAATGAGATAATACATTTAAGCACTGAGCTCAGGTCTGATACACCATCAGCTCAGTGGTGCTATTTTTATAGTCTAGAGCAGCACTGTCCAAATGTGAGCTACATCTGTAATTATACATTTTCTAGTAGCCCCATTACGAGAGCAAAAGAAAGAGGTGAAATTAATGTTAATAAATTTTATTTTGCCCATGTTATCCAAAAGATTATCATGTCAATATATAATGAATATAAAATTATTAATGTGGTATTGTACATTATTCTTCCTATCAAGTCTTTGAAATCTGGTAATTTACACTTTGAACACACTCAATCCAGACCATTCTCATTTCATGTGCTCAACAGCCACACGTGGCTAGGGGCTACCATCCTGCACACAGAGCTCTAGACCTCCAATTACATGTCCCCCAGCAGGCAGACAAGGTACATAATTCTCTCCCTCTCTAAAAATCACATTTTCCCATGACATTTTGAAATGATTTTCTGATCTATTACTAAGTTAAATCCATATTTCTAATTGCTTTTCAGCCCTTTCTACTTTAGCCATAAGACTGCTAAAATGTTCCTGGTATACACAATATCCTAACATTTTAGTGATGCTCTGAAAACTCACCACAGCGGACTTTATAGAGAAGGAAATGACCAGATGACAATGAAAGAACTGCCAAGTAATGAGCTAAAATGGTGTGAAGGAATGAGGGGGAGGGACGGCATAAGATATATTTAATGAGCCAAGAAAAGGACAATCTCCAAAGCTGCAGTCTGGCTAAGAACTGCTAAGAAAAAGCAGCACTAAAGTCAGTGGGGTACAAGCTGGGTGGGTGGGTGGGTGGGGGGTGCTGGGAGCACAGGCCCAAAAAGAGCAGAAGCACACAGTAGGCCCGCAGCACAGATACACCCCTGGGGAGCACCAGGTGTAACACTGCCTTGTACTATCTTGGCTTTCTCGTCAAAGGCAGAAGAAGATGAAAGATGGAGAAGTGCTATTAGAGGAAGTTGGGAAAGAATCTCAAAGCTTTTCTTTTTCTGTAGTCACAAGAGAGAATTAACTTAGTGTAAAATGTATTTTTCCAAGTGTTAAATTTAAGGGAGTAATAAACTTTTGGCATGAAATACTGATAGAACGTTCACTGCATATATTAACATACTTTTTAAATGATCATTTAATAAAATAATATAGATTTTCTAAGAGTAGATTCAAACTCTGCAAAAAAAGAATTTAAGCAAAGAAATGAAATTACTGTCTTAAGTAGTCACAAGGAGACCACTTCAGCACACGTGAGAACCCCAAAATCTTACAAAGTGTCTGGGCCACTGACATTAGGGGCAAGAACCCTTCAGCTCTCACTAGTCCCAAAGTTACACAACACATCAGTGTGCTCTCTTCACAGTGAATAATGGTGCCCAGAGAGGTCCAGCTCTATCTGATAAATCTGGCTCAAGAATGTAGGGAGATGTATAAGCCAGTTAAGAAAGATAAAAGGGCCATGCTTCAGTTTGGACATGTTACTTACTGAAGGAAAAATTCTATTTCGGGTCGTATAGAGTACTGTGAAATCCAAAAAATCTGGGTACCTACTGGTGGTGTGACTGTGCATATAATACTTAACTTCGCTGATTCTAAGTTTCTCCACCTCTAAAACAGACAATACCACTTTGCAGAAGTTTTGTGAAGATGAGACATACTGTATATAAAAGTGCTTTGCACAGTGTCTGATAAAACACGTTTTTAACAAATAGCTGTTATTGATAATAGTAATAAATGAGATATTCATATTTATTCCATATCATTATAAAGGCTTAATTGGAAAGGTTTTAAATAAAGGCAGTATAAGGTAAAGGTCACTAAACTGACTTCCTTTTTGAGTCTGTATATACCAGCATGCAAGTGAGATTCATTTTCTCCATCTCTGAAACCCTGAGTGGTTTTATCACATTTTATTTTTCCTGGCTTAATGAAAAATGAGGAGAAATTGGTCTTGAATGCCTCTGTGGGTGACCTTGAAAACTGTTTTTTTTAAACAACTTATGTATTCATCCATGACAGAATTTGTGCTGGGGGAGGGCGAAGAGCAGAGGTGGTTAATGTATGCTTTTCTACGTCTGCGTGTGTATATGCTTTAAATCTTGATGTACAAGAATTTCTCCCTCATGGTCTCAAAAGGATCTCTCAAGCAACCAGGGATTCCTTGGGTCAGGAAGAAGTACAGCTGAAAAATTAACTCACATTAAAAAAATGTGTAGTATGGAGGCGCCTGGCTGGCTCAGTCGGTAGAGCATGCGACTCTTGATGTCGGGGTCATGAGTTTGAGCCCCACGTTGGGCACAGAGATTACTTAAAAAAAATGTGTAGTATGACTTCCCCCCCACCCACAGCAGTATTTGCATTTTAAGAGGGAGTTTCCCTAAAAAAAGATAACGCAAAGAAAAATCTCTTAAAGTCTAAGAAATGTAAACATAATTGCTATAAAAATGCTGATACAATGCCTTCTTTTGCTGGTAGTAGGATACAGACCCCAGTGACAATAAGTGGGAGAGAAGCCCTTCCTTAGGACCCCTCAAATCAAACTGTACAGGTGACTTTTTACTTCAGCTTAAGGTCAGTCTGGTTTCAAGTAAGAGATCTGCTTAACGGCTACACAAGTTCATGGTAAATGCTGTGCATGTGTGGGTATGTGCACGTAAGTATAAACTTCCTGATAAATTGAACTATTAGAATCTCAACAACATTTAGGGTCCATCTACCAAACTGGAACTTGCACCTGACTTGCTTCTGACTAGTGCGAACTATTAAAGCAAGCTGGGAGCCACGGTACTAACACATTCACAGAAGAGACACAGGTAAGTTTACCTTTCTTTGGCCTGGACGTCGCTGGCAAGCACTCTTTTTTTTCCATTGCTGCTTCTCTTTCTTTCCATCGGCGGATCTGTTCCTCCCTCATCTTGAAGAACAGGATCTGTTTCTGTTCTTCGCTAAGCTCTGCCAGCAGATCGGGATCTATGTACATCTCTGATAGTATCTGTTTCAGCATCTTTGCAGGCCTGGAGTCTTTTACACCTGTGACAAAAGTTCTTGAAAATGGCTTCCAGGTGTGCCTCGTTGGCACGTGGACGTACCCACAGACCTTCCCAGAGATTCGCAGCAATCCTAGTGACTGGGACGATAATTCAGCGAACTGGCTCTTGGTTCCTGGCAGCAAAGATACAGTCCAAAATGCTGTTCGTGAACCTGCAAAGGGCAACAGGCAAAAAGCTGGCAGCGTTAAAATGTAGACGCCAGGCAGGGGCAGGCTCATGAATTAAGCTTGGAGGAAATACAGTATCACTTTTCATTTCAGGTGAAAGAAGAAGAAAAGCTGAGGCACACTTTGTTAAGAGTTTGTGTAACCCCTATCCCGTAATTTCCAGATACTTTATCAACAAAACAAAACAAACCCTAACTTTTTACAGGTCAATCTCAGGGAAACAAAAAAAATTAACAGAAGTTTGGCCTTCTCCCAACTAAGCAAACGTATTATTACCTCAGAGCCTAACCACCAACTGTATGGCTGAGAAAAGAATAAAAGAAAAAAGAGGCAGAGGAAGAAATTAAACAGTTCTCTCCAAACAACTTATTTCAAGAGAAAATACTGTTTTTGAGATTTCACAGAATTACCGACCCCAAACCAAACTAAAATGGGGTCATCCTCAAGGAAGGAAAAAGAAGAAATAGAGGGGCGCCTGGGTGGCTCAGTCGTTAAGCGTCTGCCTTTGGCTCAGGTCATGATCCCAGGGTCCTGGGATCGAGCCCCGCATCGGGCTCCCTGCTCTGCAGGAAGCCTGCTTCTCCCTCTCCCACTCCCCCTGCTTGTGTTCCCTCTCTCGCTGTGTCTCTCTGTCAAATAAATAAATATCTTAAAAAAAAAAAGTGTATTACAAAAAAAAAGAAGAAGAAATAGAAATTAGACCACAATGCAGTTTTCCCATTTCCCCTTTAGTGCTACTTCTAAGAAGGACAAGGCAATTTCCAGACGACCTACCAGAACCATAATAGTGTAGGTACAGGAGAAAACATTTGTGTACACTCTGGAAGGTCACCAGGTTTTAAATGTACCTGTTCATATATCTAGTTTAATAAAATCTAAATTTACAGACCAGAAAAACTGGGGGAATAAAGAGGTAACGAGGTTTGTTACAAAGGATCCCTGCTATACAAAAGAGTTTCTTAGAGGGCTCCTTTAACAAGAAGCCACAGACTCACGCACTGACAAGTGGGTTCACAGTGGTTGGGAGAGAGGGACAATTCCACTGGGGTTTCCCTCATTTACGCATTTCTGTTTGGTTGATTTTTTTTAAGACTTTTAATTTTTTTTTTCAATATAACAGGATACACAAAAAAGCTTACTTCCTGTGACTTTTCAGGATCACCTATGTTTAAGAAGTTGACTAGTAATTTGGTGCGCACAATGCTCAAATAATCTCACCATCTAGCCATGCCTCTCAAATACCTTGTTTCGCCAAACTAAGTGCAAACACTCAAACTTCAGACTATCACTTAGTCATACCTTGGCTGCTCTTAGTTCCTTAACCTTGTCATTTCCACGGGCCAGACTGTAAAGCTCCCTGGGAGTCCCCTGCAGCTTCCCCTCTTCTTCTTCTTCCCTGCAAAGCTGTTTCTTCATTTAGACAAGCATGTTCAACAGTCAGGATACCCCAGAATGTTTGCATACACAGCACATAGTCAAATTCTCTATCCATTGTGTAGCTGGGACCTTTATTGAGGCTACAACTATTCTTGCTAACTGCATCCTATAATCTCCTGCAGCATTCAAACTACTGGAACTCAAATGGAACACAATATTAAGAGAAAATTTTTAGGGGTGGCTCTGTTGGTTAAGTGTTGGACTCTTAATTTCTGCTCAGGTCATGATCTCAGGGTCATGAGATCGAGCCCCAAGTGGGGCTCCACACTGAGGATGGATCCTGCTTAAGATTCTCTCTCTCCCTCTCCTGTTACCCCTCCCCATCTAAAAAAATTAAAAGAAAAAAAAAAGAGAAAAGTTTTAAAAACAATTAAAAGCAGTGTTTGACTCTCAGTCAGTCATGTCCCTCCCAGGCTCCCTTCCTACCTTTGTATTTTGCTTTGAAAGATGACCCTCAAAGTCTATACCAGCCAAAGAATTGACGTCCTGTAATGCTTTTTTGACTCTTGGGTCCCAACAACCTTCTTGAGGGGCAGGGCCAACTAAATCTCCACTAAAGGAGAGTTTGCCAGAGGCTGAGCTCTGTCTTCACAGGAACCACAGGAAGGATTTGTTTCCTCAGCACACTTGACTCCAGTGTTCTGAGTGGTAAAAAAACCAAAGTGAATGACTCCCTGATGTTCCAGTAAATGTCCTTATGTTGGCACATTCCCTGACTCCAATGATTGGCTTTCACAGAAATAAAACATGGTAGAAAAGGAGGAACCCAGTGAAGCCTAAGGTTTTGTGTTCTGTTCCCCATTTTGAGTGGGGTGAATCTTAGCAACAGTGATGGTGTGGCCTAAAAACCAAAACCCTGAAAGTGCCAAATTCACATTGTTCCTTTTCTCCACCCCAAAGTACTCCTGACAATAAGAGCTTACACACGCTGTGCCAGGACTACCTTAAGCACCTTGTGTGTTTTAACTCATTTTCACAATTACCCTTGGGATTCAGCCCCTCCCTATCCCTGTTTCACAGATGAAGAAGATGGAAAGTGGCAGAGCTGGGCAGTTGGCTCTAAGTCGGCTCTACTGACTCCACTAGTATAGTAGAGCTTCTTTGTAAGCCCAGAATCAGCACATCCCAGGACATGGTACCATATGCGAAATTTCAGAATGAAGACCAGCAAATTTTTGCAGCAACATAAATGCTGACTTGAAGGTGCATGACATAATGCCTCTAAGGGGCAGAAGCCTCATCTAGGTACTGTAGATAAGCTGAGGGGAGACCAGATATCGAAAAAACCTCCCCCCACCCCTCCCAGGAAGGGCAGCAGGGAACTGTCATGGTGGCCCAGGCGTGGATGTTGTTTGCCTGCTTTATTCACCGGGTACTTAGTGTTCTCAGTTTCCTCTCTCACAGCCGCTAGGAGCAGCATAAATGGTCCAGCCTCTCACAGATGTGAAGAGTTCCATGGTACCTCTGTGATGAGATACTCAAGCTCTTTCACAGTTTTAATTTGGGTTTGTTTTGCCTTTTCTAGCAAACATGGATTTTTAGCATTAAAGTTAACTACTAGATCTTGGAGGAAAGACACTGGCTTCCCTGTGTCCTCAGAGAATACCTGGGGGCTCAGCGGGCAACTACCTTGAGGTCAGGCAGCTGAATAATATGCATGCTATTCTAAGGCTGTTGATTCCCAGCTGGTCTAAACTAACTCCTTCCTCCCTTACGCTCGAAGATGGAAAACTCAAACAGCACAGGGTGCTCACAGAACACCCAGCAAGGACCCCAACGTGGGCTTCTCAAGAGCCGTATGACTCCCATCCAAGAGCGGTATGACTTTCAGCTGTCATTTCACTACTCTGTTTTCTCATCTGTGAAATGAAGGCCTACCTATACATCTTTGTAATTTGAAGACTATGTCATAGAGTCTACGTGAAGTTGCACAGACAAGTGGAGCCAGGGTAGAGGAAATAGGAAGAAGGAAACTAACCAGGGTTTTTCCCACTTTCACTCCCTCACAGGACAACCACTGACATTGATTCAAACTTAGAATGACTATCCCTATCTTAACAAACTGAGTGCAGCAAACTTCCAGTTATTCAAGATCCAAAAAAAAGAAAAGCTAACTCGGTTTTCTTCTTGTATAGCACCTTACTTAAAAAAAGAGAAATGACAAGCGACAAGTCCACATCTGCTATTTATTTCTAAAGGGTGATAGGATCAGTTGTTTTCCAGGATACCACAGATTTGGCCTGATTCTCACATCTTCCATAGCCCTGCTCAACAAAATAAAAGTTGTGCTTTTAATGACTCTGAGACCTTAGGGGGGGGAAAGCCTGAGGTAAAGCCTAAATCATAGCAATAATGTATATGGACAGTAAGACCTTAATATTAAGAATATAGTTTGGGGGCGCCTGGGTGGCTCAGTCAGTTAAGCAGCCCACTCTTGGCTTGGCTCAGGATCTCAAGGTGGTGGGATCCAGCCCTTACCTCTGGTTCCACACTGACCATGGAGTCTACTTGTCCCTCTCCCTCTGCTCCTCCCCCCCCACTCGCTCTCTCTCTCCCAAATAAGTAAATAAATAAATAATAAAAATCTTAAAAAAAAGAATATAGTTTGAATTCTACTTCTTTTAAAATGGCCAACTATTTTCATACTTTCAGTTATCTTATTCAACTTTACCTAATAAAGTTTATCTGCAAAAGGGCTATTTTTGAGGATAAAATGAATTTACCAGAGGTGACAGCAATTTGATAAGTTTTGTACATATATACCATTCTTCAGAAATTTGAAGTTACTGTACATACGGATTTATCTAGAAAATTCCACTCATGTACCAAATCTATGCCCACATATGCCTTTCATTTATTTATTCACTTTTAAAAGCTCCAAGTTGTTTCTGGTAAGCAGGCAATCAAAAGCCTTTTAGAGGGGTGCCTGGCTGGCTCAGTCGGTAGAGCACCCAACTCTCGATCTCCTTGTCCTGAGTTCGAGCCGGCCTCGGGGTAGAGTTTACTTCAAAAAAACAAAACACCTTTTAGGAGCTGAGGAGCCTAAGTTTAGAGAGAGGTGCATTGCTTCTTCTCTGTGACCCCTGCGAAGGGAATGACAACTCAGAAAACCGACAAACTAGCATCTCCACGCCCACCCCTTCAGGCGCCCGCGTGAACCCCGAGGGCAGGAGCGGGCAGGGGTGCCCACCTGGCTGAAGAAGACCGTCGCCGGGTTGCCTGGGGCCACCGTCTGGGTCTACCTTCCAGCGGGCGGGCGGCGACGCGCGGCCCTGAAGCCGAACGCCCCCCCCCCCCCCCCCCGCGGCGCCCGAACCCCACAGGGCAGCCCCGCGTGCCGGCGCGCTGGGAAACCGGTTCCCGGGCCTCTCCCAGAAGGTCTGGGGCGAGGGAGGTCCGCACGGCCCTACCGCCCGTGCGTGGGAGCGCTCGTCCGCGGGTGCAGGCGCTGCGGGGGCACAGGCGGGGGCGCCCGTCGCGGGCCGGCGGGAGGGTGGGCGTGCGGGAGCCCCGGAGGCCGGGACAGACGCGAGACCCGCGGGGCGCCGGGGCTGTTCTGCTAGAGTCCAGAAGTTCTAGGCTAGCCCGACCCTCCCACGCGGCCACCTCCGGCCCGCCCCGGGCTCAGTGACGTGCGCACGCACACCCCTCAGGCACACGGGGGCCCGCCCGGCGCCCCAGAATCGCCCCCAGACCTCCCGAGTGCGCTGCGGCCTAACCCCACCTCGGGACTCCCCGTTACCGCGGCCACACGCCCCGGCCTCTCATCCGCCGGCGGCTCCAGACACCGAACACCGATACCGGACACCGGACACCGGCCGCCCGCCCGCCCGGGCCGCGGTGGAGGGGGCCCTCGGGAGGGGCGCGGGCCGGCCTGAGCCCAGGCGTCGCCGCGGGCCTCCCCCAATGCCCCTCACCCCCGCGCCTTCCGCGCTCCCCCTCGAGCCCCCCCTGACAACACACCCAGTCTTGTCGCCCTCCCCTTTCTCGCCCTCCCTCGCCCACCCCAGGCACCTACCGGTGCAGGGCCCTGCGCTCGCCTCGGAGGCTGACGAAGCAACACCACGTCCACTTGGGCCGCCAGAAGCTGTCGGGGAAGGAAGGGAGGGCAAGGCAGAGGTGCCGGCGAGCCGCACAGGCTGGCTGGACAAACACTCCGGCTGAAAGGTTGGCAAACAGTGTCCCTCAGCCCCGGCCCGCCCGCGCCGCCCCACCCGCGGCCCACATGCCGGAGTGACTGACTGGGCGCTCACGGCCCCACCCGGGCACCTGGAGACGCTCCAGGGCCAGACGTCTGCGAGGCCGCGCGGCCTCCTGCATCCCGGCCCCGCCGTCTGACCGCACACTGCCCCGAGCTGCCGGGGGTCTGGGGCGGCAAGGCCACCGCCCTCCACCTGCAGTCTGTGAAGGCCTGTCGCGCCATCTCGGGACCTGCGGAACTTATTAAAATATCAGCGGGCCCGGCCCCCTCTCCACTTCAGAGCTCAAGGTTTCCTGCAAGGTGGAGCCTGCGGAGGAGGCAGAGAGGCCCTTCTCAGTTACACTGACTGAGTCCCAGCAGGCCAAGTCAGCTCACCTCTCGGGTCTCTGGAGTTTACTTTTTTTTTCTTTTTGTTGACAGTAAGTAATTTATCAGACACTCAGACACTTGTCAGTACTGGTGTGGCTTTGTAGGACAGGATCAAGGAGGCAAAAGGCTGGAAAGATGGAGACTGAAAACAACAGAGAAGGAAAAATGAAAAGGGAAGAAGGTAAAGGAATCTTGTGAATTGCAGCAAGAACAGGTTGGGGTGGTGCATGAAGGGAGGAGCTGACTGAGTACGGGAAAGTTCGGCGGAAGCAGAGTAGAAACATTGGAGGGCATTTTCCGTTGTGGAGGAACATTCAGAATGTGTGCAGAAAAACAGCCTGCTTTGGGCAACCCCCAGATTGCACATGTTGGGGAGAAATGTAATAAACAGTGAGCATTGTGGGAGTGAGAGCACAATGAGAGTGAGTCCTCTCCACAGTCTACTTGATAAATTCAGGGGTCTGATTTGCTTCCTTAAAAAATGAAACGTTCTTGTTCCTAACCTCTCCAGACTGCAGAAGATACTCAAAGTTAGAAAGAGCCTTGGGGGCAGAGATGAGTCCTTGAGACCTAGCTATTTAGGAACCATTCTAGGGATCCTATCAGGGGAGAATTTCTGGTTTAGGTTTGGTTCCCACTGCTTATTAAATGAATGGCCTGTGGGTGCATTTAGCTGGATTGTCATTTGCCCCTGGGTAGCTGCTGTGGCCAGCTGAAAATGAATCCTAACACTGCATGGATTGAGCAGTTGAAGAACTATAAAGGGTGGTTCATCAGCCAGTAAAATTTCCATATGACACTGGTCACAGCCAGTTACCTTCCCCCACTCAAATTCTGTTCATGTCCTGATAAGTCCTTCTTTATAGCAGTGCTCCCATTTTGCTACTAACCTCTCTGTACTTCAGTTTTCCCTTCTGGGTAATAACAATGAAGTTGTTGTGAGGATTAAATGAGATAATACATGTAAAGTGCTTAGAATAGTTCCTGGATGTGGTGAGTGTTCAAACACATTAGCTTATATTATTTCACATCACATACTGTAATTTCAAGTTACAACTTCACGCTCAGACCTTGGATTTTGCTTTCTGTGGTACCTAGACTCCAAGTTAGCCTCAGTGATCCATCCCCACCTCCTCGTATGTCACTTCTGAGATTAGGTTATGGAAGACCTGTAAACGCATGCCAGGCTGGGCCTCCAGCGCAGGTCTTTGAGGCACTACTGTGGGACCACCAGCCTCAACCTTGCAGCGCATGTTGCCTGGGTGACTGCTAAATGTTCTCCAGGCAGGCACTGGGCAGAGCTGCTGACCCTGTGAGCGAAATGGGAGATGCTGAAGCAGGCAAGATCTTTATTCAAAAATGTGCTCAGTGCCACACAGTGGAAAAAAGTGGAAAACACAAGACTGGTCCAAATCTCTGGGGCCTCTTTGGGTGAAAAACAGGACAAACACCAGGATTTTCTTATTCTGATGCTAACAAAAACAAAGGTGTTGTCTGGGGAGAGGAAACTGATGGAATATTTGGAAAACCCAAAGAAATATATCCCTGGCCTTTGCTGGTCTTAAAAAGAAGAGTGAGAGAGGGATGCCTGGGTGGCTCAGTCGGTTAAGCAACTGCCTTTGGCTCAGGTCATGATCCCAGGGTCCTGGGATTGAGTCCCATATCGGGCTCCTTGCTTGGCAAGGATCCTGCTTTTCCCTCTGCCTGCAGCTCCCTCTGCTTGTGCTCTGTCTCTCTCTCTCTCTCTCAAATAAATAAATAAATAAATAAATAAATAAAATAAAAAAAGAAGAGAGAGATCTTATTCAGTATTCGAAATGGGCAACATCTTCATGAAATGCTCTTGCAACTTAAAAAATACTAGTTTTTAGGCCAGAATTTTCTAATTTCAAATATTGCATGTTTAAAGAAGTCGTATTTGATCTTTCTTGATCAGCCTGTAGTAAGTTTAACATTTAAAAATAAAGGTTGAAATTTAAAAAAATAATAATTAAAAAAAGATCTTGTAGCTTGTATTGGTGTGTGTGTGTGTGTGTGTGTGTGTGTGTGTGTGTGTGTGTGTGTGTCTTTCTCGGATATTTCATTCTGAAGGAAACCAACTGCTATGTCATGAGCAAACCTTTGGGGAGGAACTGAGGACTCTGTGCCAACAGCCACAGAATGAATTTAGAAGTGAATCCACCAGCCCTAGTCAAGCCTTTGGATGACTGCTGCATTGACTTATGGCTTCAGTGCAAATTCATGCAACCACCTAATTAAGCCACTCTCCAATTCTTGACCTACAACATTGAGGTAGTAAATGTGTGTAAATGTGTATTAAGCTACTAAGTTTGAGGAAATTTGTTACATGGCAATGGATAACTGATATACCTCCTCACTGGTCTTGTTTCTAAGCCGGTTTTAGATGGCTTTTGTGTGCAGAAAATTTCATGTACTGGATAACTAATTTAATGCAGATCCAGGACCTCACCCCAGACCTGGGGAATATAATGTCTGTGAGGCCCAGGAAGTAAGCACTCCAAGTAATTAGATCAAAGATGGAGTTACATACATTTCATGCTTTCAGAAATTCTGCTCCAGGCTCTCCAGGTCAAACATTTCTGAATGCAGTTGCCAAATTAATCTTTTTTAAACATTAACTCTAATCTTTCATATTTGGTTGCTAAAATTCTTTGATGCTCACTCCTTGTCTCAAGTAAGACTAAACCTCCTGCAACTTTCAAGGACCAGGACAATCTAGCATCAATCTTCCTCAGCTTTATCATCTTCCTAATACAAACCCTGCATTCAGATAATCTGGCATTTTCCAGGCTCTTAAACCTACACAGGCTCTGCAGCTTCACATTGTGGCCTTTGTCTAAAATGTCTTGCCCCAGGGGCACCAGGGTGGCTCAGTTGGTTAAGCATCCAACTCTTGATTTCAGCTTGGGTCTTGATCTCATGGTCATGAATTCGAGCCATGCATTGGGTTCCATGCTGGGTGTGGAGCCTACTTTAATTAATTAATTAGTTAATTAATTAGCTAATTAATTAAAACATCTTGCCCTATAACTTGGCTTATAAAAATCCTACCTATTCTTCAAGCATCAATCTTTAGGAATCCTTTCCTGTCTACCCTCTCCTCAGCCAGAAGCAACCCCTGCCTCCTCTATGTTTATAGCACTTGTATCACAAGTTAGCATTTAACACATCCAAGAACCAGGTAATGAACCCTCCCTAAGTGCTGGGCCTTGTGGTGACACTGGGGGTGGCAGAGAGCAGACAGCCGGGGCTCCTGCTGCCATCCTTGGCATACATAGCTGCATGTATGTTTTATGCCTCTTTGAAATCATAAACGTCTTGATCGCAAGGAGTAATCCTATGCAGTTTGAATCTTACCCAACACCCAGGCACACAACAGGTATTCAGTGCGTGTTAGTTGAATGGATGTTGACCGCCCAAATGAATGCCGACTGCACACAAATACTATAATCATTCATTCAGTGTGGAGCCTGGTATCTCTTCTTTTTTCTCTCCCTTTTCCCTCCCATCCTTCTTGTCCTGTGCCTCTTTCCTGTATTTGTAAGTATCTCCCTTCCCCTCCTCTTATTTCTGTAGTTCTTTACTTTGTCCCCCTTATCCTCTAGCACCTTCCTTTTTGTTTCCTCTCTCCCATTTCCCAGTATTTTCTCTTTTAGTTGGCATAATCTGCAGCAGAAAATATATTTTTCCCTTAATTTCTTTTTTTTTTAAAGCTTTTATTTATTTGACAGAGAGAGTACACAAGCAGGGGGAGCGGCTGGCGGAGGCAGAGGGAGAAGCAGGCTTCCCACTGAGCAGGACTTCCCAATGCAGGACTCCATCCCAGGATCCTGGGATCATGACCGGAGCCAAAGGCAGACACTTAACCGACTGAGCCACCCAGGCGCCCCTCCCTTAATTTCAAAAGTAGACAATTAAAATGTTTCAGATTATTCCAAAAAACATCAAGCGGCTCTGTTATTTACTCATGAGACCCTCAATATTTTTATCCTCCCTTTGGGCCAGTCCTCTCAATAGAAAACATTTCCCCCATTCTGTGACCTAGGATGCACTATGGGGAGGACTGCTACCTTCATGTGCTGGCAACACTCCTGATAGATAGGAGGTCTGGACAACCAGACCTTGGCAGGACACAGGTGCTGAGCACCTACTGCTGGCTGGTCAGACAGGCACCATGCGTGCCCCCAGCACATGGTTCAGGAGTGCCCCAATGCCCATCCAGGACCAGTGTTCCAAGAGAAAAACTAAATATCTATTTACTATATGCTAGTTTTTAAAAATTTGTCACTTATTTGTAGTAATGGATACCATGAAACAAATAGCCTACATGTTAATAGACATTAATTGACGTTCCATTTAGAATGTTGTTCAAGAACCCTGCTACCCAGGTGTGGTACTGTACCACTGGAGGGATGCCAAGCAGAGACTACAAAGTGTAAGGCACCCTTTGGAGATGTGCAACACAGAATTCCTGTTGCTGCCAGAAAGACGTTTCACTTTCCATAAGTAAAGGTCAATTTATGTTCCACAGAAATGGAAGTTACCCTCAGATATTTTCTTTGTAAAAATAAAATAGGATAAATACCAATAATATTTTTCCTGTCATATTTTGTCATCAACATCAGAAACCTCAACCACACTTTTTAAAAGGTTTTTATTTATTTATTTGACAGATAGAGAGAGGGAGAGAAAGCACAAGCAGTGGGGAGTGGCAGGCAGAGGGAGAGGAAGAAGCCCACTCCCTGCTGAGCAAGGAGCCCGATACAGGGCTCAATCCCAGAACCCTGGGATCATGACCTGAGCCAAAGGCAGACGCCCAGTCTACTGAGCCACCCAGGTGCCCCCCAACCACATTTTTAATTCTTAGAGAAGTTATACATTTGTCCCACAGTGAATGTGAAGTAGATGTGAAAGAAAAAGACTAAAACATTTCAACTTTACTAAAAATTAATCAGATCTCAAAATGAATCTCTGTTAAGTCATCAATCATAAAAAAATATATTGAAGATGTACTATGATTTCAGTTTTCTGCTAGCAGGTTTAATTTTGAACTATTTTCATTTCTTTATGACTCTATGTGGGCTTTTATTTTTTAATTCTCATAAATATCAAGATAAATTATTGGTCTTTACATTCATCTTTGAAATATTCTGATTTTAGTGTCTTTCCCTGAATTACCTTTATGAACATATTTCCTGAAAATCCATGCTCTGAGTTACTGTTAAGACATTCTGTGTTTCTTATATTTCTGTAATGCAGTGGTAAGCAGCCTGTGGCCCAGAGGAACCGCTGATCTGAGGCTTGTGGATGGAATTGGACAACTTCTACCCCAAGTAATATGGGACATCTGTGAACAGCTGTGTTAACCAGTGCTGTTTTTTTGTTTTTGTTTTGTTTTGTTTTGTTTTTTACAGATCGAAGCTCTGAGAAAGGAGCAGAAACAAGATTTTGCTAGTATTGTAGCATTCCCTGGACCTGCCCAGGTAGCTCTGAGTAAGTCTCCTAATACTAACAAACCAAAGTCTCATCTCTTCCTTGGACCAGATTCAGAATCAGGTTTTGATTTCCTAACATCTCTCTTCTTGCAATCTTTGCAAAAAGCATACAAATTCATTCCAGTTTTACAAGGGTTCACTGCCAGTGAGCATAGAAGTAGTCTCAAGCACATATGAAAATAACCTAGGGAGATTTACTATTTGTCCCTCTGCCTGCTCTCCCAAGGGGTTCTTATTTGATTGGAATGGGATGGCACACAGACATCAACATTTTTTTCAAAGCCTCCCAGGAGACCCTAATGTGTGGCCAAGCTTGAGAACCACTAAAATATATGGAAACAAAATTAATTGGTTATGGATTTTGAAGGAGTAGGAATGGCAATCCCTAGACTTTCCTAAAACAAACATGAAGGTAGATATTCATCTGTCAGGTTTGGGTCCTAAAGTTAAATGCCCCGACCTTGTCTGGAAATGGATGGTCCACCAAACCCAGCTTGTTATTTAAATGCAATGCAACAAGTGACAGTGTCTGGCTCCTTGTGGCTGCCTCAAAATATCTAATTTTCACTTCTTTCCTTCCTTTCACTGCTTCCTGGTTATGAAACCCAGATGTTCCCTCTGGCCATCTAGTTGAGGAAAGCACTTCCCTCTCTAGACCAAAGACTTCCCACTCACACCAGGGCTCCAGGTGTTCTCAGTCACTTCCTTATCTTTCCTGGAGGTAGCTCGAGTTCTGCCCCATAGCAAGTCTTGCCCTCTCCACCAAACCATTTCCCTCCATTATACTGTTTGCCTGAAGACTTTTCTCCAACTGGAAATTGGAGTTCATTCTACACCTTGGGTAAGGTGACACACTTTGCCTTTTCCTAAGGGTATGTTAGGTAAGAGCCAGCTTATGGCCACAGTGGTGAGTGTCATTGTTAAGTTCATGACAGAAAGTTGGTTTTTATTGGCATGTTAGTATTTTAATGACAAAGAAATTTGTACAGCATCTAGTATAGTAGAAAGTTATGGCCAATAAATGACAGATCATACTATACAAATAGAGAAATGTGAAAGGGGGCAGACTTTCCCTTGTGGAGTATATACCCATATAGAATGTATATAATCACATTTGCCAACCCTCATTGGAATTAAACACTACATCTTTATAAGTTCTCATTAAAAGATGTAAATCATACAATGTTTAGGATGAGAAGGAATCTAGATATTATCTGGACCCCATTCTGCAGCTGAAAGAAATAAGGCAAAAACAAGGTTAACAATCACAGAGCTATCTAATCAGTGGCATATCCAAAATTTAAAAAAAAATTTCTGACACATAATCTTTACAGGGTTATTATACCATGTTAAATTAACTAGCTCATTTGCCTTACTAAATTCAGGAAAGCGTGAAGGGAACCACTACCTGTGTTTCTCTCCTAACATAAAGCACCTTTGTGCCTTGATGAAAAGGTGTACAGGAACTGCCCTCAAGGCTGTACTAGCTCGGGGCCAGCTATTGGTGTACAGGACCCCACTCTAGTCTCTACTCACAGCCCTGGGCTCACAGTCCAAGACCTGCAGATACCACATTAAACTTTCAAGCCCCCTCTGGAGGAAACAAAGCTAAGGCTGAGGCCCTCTGAAGTATAATAAGTAGGTATTGATGAAACAACAAATCAATTCAGATTGTTAGGTTCTGACCAAAGGAGGAAGCATAAGAAAAAATGAGAAGGAATAAAAGAATCAATACCAAAAGAATAAAGAGAATGTAGGTGAATTTAAAAAATGAATACATAACTTAGTTGATTTCTTAAGTGAGCCTTCCTTTGGTGCTTTCCTGTGGAGCCTCAACTCCACACTCCTTTCCTGTAGGGGAGTGGTTCACACAACAGAGGAAGGGAGAGTGCATCTGGCATCCAGACATGATTTTGAAGAGTCTTTAATGGAGGAAGAAGAATTTCTGGCCAGTACTGGACATGAAAGCATGATGTGTGTGTGTATGTGTATGTGTGTGTGTGTTTATTTGGCATTTATTGAGTGCTTTTCATGGCCCGATTATTTTTTAATTGAAGTAAAATTGACATGTAACATTATATTAGTTTCAGGTGCACAACATAATGATTCAATATATGTATACATTATAAAGTGATCATCACAATAAGTCTAGTTACCACCCATCCTCATATAAAGTTACAAAAACTTTTTTTCTTGATAAAAACTGTCAAGATTACTCTTAACAACCTTCAAATATGTGATACAATATTATTGACTAGTCATTACACTGTACATTCCATCTCCATGACTTTGTTTTATAACTGGAAGTTTGTACCCCTTGGTCTCCTTCACCCATTTTACCTACCCCCCAACTCCTCTCCCCTCTGGCAACCACCAATCTATTCTCTGTATTTATGAGTTTTGTTTTGTTTTAATAGATTCCACATATAAGTGAAATCATATGCTATTTATCTATCTCTGTCTGACTTATTTTGCTTCGCATAATACCCTCAAAGTCCATCCATGTTGCAAATGGCAAGATTTTATTCTTCTTTGTGGCTGAGTAGTATTCCACTGTAGATGGATAGATAGATGATGATGATAGATAGATACATAGATAGATAGATAAACAGACGAGGCACAATTTCTTTATCCATTCATCCACTGACAGGCACTTACATTGTTTTCATATCTTGGCTATTGTAAATAATGCTGCAATGAATATCAGGGTGCAGATATCTTTTTGAGCTAGTGTTTTTCATTTTCCTTAGATAAATACCCAGAATTGGAATTGCTGGATCATATGGTAGTTGATTTTTAATTTTTTGAGGGAGTTTTATATTGTTTTCCATAGTGATTTCACCAATTCACATTCCCACTGAGGGTACACAAGGGTTCCCTTTTTGCCATGTCCTCAATACTTATTATTTTTTGTCTTTTTGATAATAGCTATTCTGACAGATGGGAGATAATCATGGTTTTAATTTTAATTTTGCTGATGATTAGTGAAGTTGAGCATTTCTTCATGTGCCTGTTGGCCATTTGTATGTCTTCTTTGGAAAAATGTCTATTCAGATCCTCTGCCCATTTTTTAGTTGAATTGTTTATGTTGTTGTTGTTGTTGTTGAGTTGTATAAGTTCTTAATATATTTTGGATTTTCACCCTTTATCAGATATATGATTTACAAGTATCTTCTCCCATTCAGTAGATTGCCCTTTAATTTTGTTGATAGTTTCTTTCACTGTGCAGAAGCTTTTTAATTTGATGTAGTCCCATTTGTTTATTTTTGCTTTTGTTTCCATTATCTTTGGAGTCAGATAAAAAAAAAAATTGCGAAGAGTGATGTCAAAGAGCTTACAATTTGTTTTCTTCTGGGAGTTTTATGGTTTCTGGTCTTTCATTCAGATTTTTAATCTGTATTGAGTTAATTTTTGTGTATGGTATAAGAAAGTGGTCAATTCTTTTGCACATGGCTGTCCAGTTTTCTGAACACCATTTATTGAAGAGACTCTCCTTTCCCCCATTGTATATTTTTGCCTCCTTTGTCATAAATTAATCGACCATATTCATATGGGCTCTCTATTTCATTCATCTGTGTGTCTGTTTTTATGCCAATACCATATTGTTTTGATTATTATAGCTTTGTAATATAGTTTGAAATCCAGAAGTGTGATGCCTCCTGCTTTGTTCTTCTTTCTCAAGATACCTTGGCTATTCAGGATCTTTTGTGGTTCCACACAAATTTTAGGATTGTTTGTTCTATTTCTGTGAAAGATGACATTGGAATTTTATTGGAAATTGCATTGAATCTGTAGATTGTTTTGCATAATGTGGATATTTTAACAATATTGATTTTTAAACATTATTGGTCCTTCCAATTCATGAGCATGGAATATCTATTTATTTGTGTCTTCGTCAGTTTCTTCCATCAGTGTCTTACATTTTTCAGTGTATAGGTCTTTTTGACTTCCTTGGTTAAATTTATTTCTAGGTATTTTATTCTTATGATACAATTGTAAATGGGATTGTTTTCTTAATTTCTCTTTCTGAGGGATGCCTGGGTTGCTCAGTCTGTTAGGTGACTGTCTTTGGCTCAGGTCATGATCCCGGAGTCCTGGGATCGAGTTCTGCTTTGGGTTCCTTGCTCAGTGGGGACCCTGCTTCTCCCTCTGCCTGCCACTCCCCCTGCTTATGCTCTCTTTCTCTCTCTCTCTCTGACAAATAAATAAATAAAATCTAACAAAAAATTTCTCTTTCTGATAGTTCATTGTTAGTGTATAAAAACACAACAGATTTTCATATAAGCATACTTCACAGATATTACAGGTTCAGTTCCAGACCACCACAATAAAGTAAATATCACAGTAATGCAATCCAAATAATTCTTTTTGTTTTCCAGTGCATATATAAAGTTCTGTTTACACTATACTGTACTCTATTAAGTTTGCAATAACATCATGCCTAAAAAAGCAATGTACACATCTTAATTAAAAATACTTTATTGACAAAATATGCTATCACTTGAACTTTCAGTGAATTGAAATCTGTTTGATGATAGAGGGTGTTGCCCTGATGTTGATGGCTGCTGGATGATCAGGGTGATCACTTGCTGAAGGTTGGGGTGGCTATGACAATTTAAAATAAGACAACAATGTAGTTTGCCACATTGATTGATTCTTCCTTTCACTTGAACATTTAGAGGCCATTGTAGGGTTATTAATAGGCCTAATTTCAGTATTATTGTGCCTCTGGAAATAGAGGCACAAGGAGAGAGAGAGAGGCAGAAGAACAGCCAGTTGATGAAGCAGTCAAAACACACATTTATTGATTCAGTTTGCGGTTCTATATGGGTGTGGTTCATAGTGTCCCTAAATAATTACAGTAGTAACATCAAATATCACTGATCACAGATCACCATAACAAATATGATAAAAACGATAGAGTTTGGAATATTGTAAGAATTACCAAAATGTGACAGAGACAAGAAGTGAGCAAATGCTGTTAAAAAATTGTGCCAATAGACTTGCTTGATGTAGGCTTGCCACAAAACTTAAATTTGTACAAAACACAATGTCTGTGAAGTACAATAAAACAAGGTATGCCTGTACACTGATTTTATACCTTGTGAATTTACTGAATTTGTTTATTAGTTCTAGCAGTTTTTTGGTGGAATCTTTAGGGTTTTCTCTATGTAAAACCATATCCTCAAATAGTGATGGTTTTACTTCTTCCTTCCCAATTTGGATAACTTTTATTTCTTTTTCCCACCTAATTGCTCTGGCTAGGACTTCCAATACTATGTTGAATAAAATTGGCTAGTGTGGGCATCCTTGTCTTATTCCTGGTCTTAAGAAAAGCTTTCAGCTTTTTGCTATTTGAATATGATGGTGACTGAAAGCTTCCCATATATGGCCTTTATTATGTTGAGGTATATTCTGTCTATACCCACTTTGCTGAGAGTTTTTATGAGTGTATGTTGAATTTTGTCAAATGCATCTATTGAGATGATTATATGATTTTCAATCTTCATTTCATTAATGTGGTATATCACGTTGATGGATATATAATGGTCTATTTTAAGTTGATAGCAAGTAAAATTTGCATGCATTCTGAAACTTTGCTCTTTTTTTCTGGGGTTTTATCTTGTTTTTTTCATTTGGAATATATTCCTCTGTCTCCTTGTTTTGCTGACTATCTGTGTTTGTTTCTATGTATTAAGTGAAACAGCTACCTCTTTTAGTCTTGAAGGAGTAGCCCTGTGTAGGAGATGAACCTTATCTTTAACCTTGCCCTAGCTCTTGATTATCTCTCAAACCGTCTCTCTGATTGTTCAGACCTGCTGAGTCCAGCAGCAACCACAGGAGCAACAGGGAGGGGCAGGGCACTAGCCCACCGGGTCACACAGTGGGTTGGTGCCAGCTCGGTAGAGAGAAAGTGTAAAGATGCTGCCTGCCTTTGTTGGCACTAGAAGGTAGAAGGAGAGTGCCCCAAATAGCATCTTCTAGTGCCTTTGTCCCCAGAGAGTCCTGACAGGCTTTTGGCCCTTGGGCAGATGCCTTAGTGTTAGCAAATGAATCTCCCTCACATGTGCTCTAGATGCTTTTCAGTCTGCTACTTTTGTGCCGGGTCCTGGATCAAGAGTCTGTGTATGAGCCTTCTAAGAGCCGAATTCCCATTCCCCGGAGCCCTATGTTTCTCTTGGATGTAAGCTTTGTTGGTTTTTGGAGCTAGATGTTTTGGGAGCTTATCTCTCAGGTTAGGTCCCAAGGATTGGGGTGCTGGATGTGGAGCACAAACCCTTTGCTTCTCAGAGAGAAGCTCTGTGTGTAGGAGATCCCTCCCAACTCCTCCTGGTGTGTGTGGGTCACATGTGGGGGGTGGGGGTTTTGGAGAGATTGTGTCTCTGTTTTTCTTACCCATCTGGATGTGGCCTTTTAATTCTTGGTTGTGGAAGACCTGCTGAGCTAGTTTTCAGGTGTTTTTTTAGAGGAAATTGTTGTATATGTAGCTATATGCTTGTTTTATCTATGGGAGGAGGTAAGTTTAGGATTTTCCTAAGCTGCCATCTTGACATGCCTCTTCTAAAAGCATAAAGGCTATTGTTAGTTTTGCTACATGGTGGGCAGCCCTCCTAAATTGGCTGAATAAAAAATCTAGTTAAATGCCCAGGAACAAAAGACTCAAATCATCTGTTTTTTAAAATAATATTTCCTGGGGCGCCCGGGGGGCATCTGGGTGGCGTCTGCCTTCGGCTCAGGTTGTGATCTTGGGTTCCCGGGATCAAGACCCACATAGGGTTCCCTGCTCGGCAGGGAGTCTGCTTGTCCCTCTGCTCCCTCTGCCTCTCCCCCTGCTTATGCTCACTCTCTCTCTCTCAAATAAGTAAACAAAATCTTAAAAATAAAATGCAATAAAATGTCCTAGTTACACTTAAGGAGGTAACATATGCCATTAAAGAGATGACACTTAACAGATAGAAATAACTTTTGGTCCTCTGTGTGTGCTGTAAAGGATAATGGCACCATAAATCTGTACAGATTAACATGTCAGAGCACTTTCAAACTATTATTTCATTCAGTTCTCACAACATGTTTGGTGAGGTAGGCCTTTGATCTTAATTGACAAATGAAGACACTTAGTTACAGGCCAGTTCAATGATTTGCCTAGTTCACACAGTAAACACGGTAAACCGTACTGCTGTATAGTAAACTGGTAGTGGTGGGACCAGGGCTGGGATTCAGGACTTCTAACATTCAGTCCAAGGCTCTTTCCCCTACGTTCTACTGTCTCTGGCATTCTGTCTCTGAAGGATCTACTGTCTCTGGCATTCTGTCCTTTCCCCTGCATGCGGAGTAAAGCTGGAACTTTGTCTTCTTATATTTGCATCCCCAGAGTCTAGCCCAGTTCATGATATGGAATAGGTCCTTAATACATGTTTGTTGAATAAATGAATGACTCTAAATTTGGGCTTGCCCAGGAAGAATCAGTACCTCTCTGAATAGTCAGGGTAAGCTCAATTTAGGCTTTGTAGCCTAAGAAAATATCAACATGTTTTAAGGAATTATCTTAATCCCAGGAATGGCTCCTTTAACTTGAATGTTCTGAGATGAGATACTATTCTGTAGGAAAGGAGGGGATAATTTATGGGGATGATATTATTATCCTGCCACAGAATCATATACCTCTATATTTATTTTCCTCTGAGTTTTTATTATTTTTCAAATGATCATTCATTACATTATCTTATATCTTATTTATATAAGACATAAATCTCTTATCCCTAGGATGTGAATGACACACATATGAGTAACTATTGTTTTTAAATACATAGCATTTCTAAAACTCTGGCCCAGAAGGATTATTATTATGATTGGTCTTGCAATTTTAGTCATGTACCATCTCAAATTATTATTTAATAGTTTTATTGTCCTTGGTTGTCCAACTAGATTATAAACTCCTTTGGATCAACTCATTCATTTTATTCATTTCATATCTCCCTCCTGCTTAATAAAGAACTGAAGGCACAACAAAGATGGATTTCTGAGCACACAAATCAAGGCAAAGAATGTAGTACTCCCTTGAGAGAGCTCTTAGTGAGGTCTGAAAATGTTGTGAGAAAATATTTGTTTTTTTAAATTTTCATCTTGATCCAACTTAACAGATATTGTAGTTAGAATGGAATTCTGTTTTATTAGACTCCTCACAGTATTTCCTAAGGGTATATGTTTTTTATAATAAAAGTTTTTGTTAGTAGGGCAAAATATCTAGACAGAATTGAAAGGCTACTTCCAGGATATTTGACAAGAAAAGAAGCCACATATGACTCTCCTTCTCTTCTCTTCTTGCTTTTCCATCTTTTCCTACTCACTTAACATGTTTAAAATCTGCAAGTGTATACTTTCCATTGCTAAGGTGAAAGGGAAATGATTGATTGCTTCTGCTTATTTGTCAAACATGTAATAAATGCCTATTATTGCTGGGGAGGGAGGTAACAAAAAGAAACAGTCTCTGATGGCAATAAGCATAACATCTAAAAAGGAGAAATGCTATAAATAAAAACAATTGTAATAACTTTAATGAGGGGGTAGAAAGTATAAATACCACAAAGACCACAGAGACAAAGCTGTGAGCATTCAGAAGACCAATTACATCAACCTGGAAGGATCTACATCTTGTGTACGGCAAACTGATGGTCATTGATGGGGCAGGCTGCCCCCAAATGTACCGCTTTGGCATATTGATTTTTTTAATAAGATTTTATTTATTCAATTGAGAGAGAGAGAGCACGAGAGGGGGGAGGGTCAGAGGGAGAAGCAGACTCCCCGCTGAGCAGGAAGCCTGATGCAGGACTCCATCCCAGGACTCCAGGATCATGACCTGAGCCGAAGGCAGCTGCCCAACCAACTGAGCCACACAGGCACCCTGATTTTTAAAAATTAAAGTTACTTAAGCAACAGCTACTGCAAGAAGGACACTTATTCTCCTTTGTACTCCTGAAAGCAGAAACTAAATCTCCCATGTGAAAGGTACTCTCCCTGTACCAGGAGGTAAAGAGAGATTAGGGCTGAGAAGACTATATAAACAAACCTTGTTAATTCACTAATGTACTACCCCAAGCTCAAACTTCGCTATCTTGTCAATTCTTCACAAATTTATTGGTTCTAAAAGATATAAAAGTTGCCTGCTTTGGTCACTTCTTTGAATATTATATTTTGATGAGCATATGAAATTAAATTTGTTTTTCTCCTGTTAATCTATTTTATGTCAATTTAATTATTAGGCCATCCAAGAAATCTAGAAGTGAAGAAAAGAAAAGTTTTCCTCCTTTACATTATCATAAAATTTATCTTACATTCCCTCCCTCTTTTTTATAGCTTATTGGTAAAGTATTGGTAGGAATTCATGGGGCAGTCACAGAGGCAGTTGGGGTCCTCAGTGAGGCTGAACACATAATGGGATTTTAAGGCTCTAGGATTTTAGGAACATTTTCTTAATTAGAAATTTTGAGTTCTCTGGTTTGATCTTTCTAGCTTGTATCAGTTATCTCTTACTGTGTAACAAATGCCCCAAAACTGAGTGACTTTAAACAATAACACTTTAATATCTCTCATGGGTCTGTGAGTTGGCTGGATGGTTATTCCGTGGGTCTCGCATGGGCTCACACATGTGGGCTGGCTGAAACCTGACAGGCTGGAACAGCTGGGCCTCTCCCTGCACGTGGCCTCTCACTCTCAAGGAGTCTTCATGTGGCAGTAGTAGCATTCCAAGGGGACAAGTCCCAGTGTGTTGGAGCACACGTGCTGATGACGCTATTGGCTGAGGAAAGCCACAGGGCCACATTCAGAGTCAACACTGGAGGAGCTACACAGGGGCAGGGACACTGGGAGGTGTGGCTCCCTGGAACCATTAGTGTAACGATCTACCACACAGTCCAATACAGAACTCTCTAGAATATGGACAGCATGCCTGGGAAGCTCAGAGTTGTATAGGAGTTTATTCTGTGGTGTCCTGGTTTGGTTTATTCCTGCAGGTGTGTAATGTGGAGCGACTAGACAACTCATAAGTTATAATAAACCACTGCAGTACTTCCTACAAGGACCTTTCTTCCTCCCTCCCTGCCTCAATGCCTCTCACTTCCTTTCTCCCTCTCTCCTTTCTCTTCCCTCTCCCCCTCCCCCCTAGCTTTTTTCCTTCCTCCCAAGAGGGCAATTACTTACTCATGCTAAATTAGGGAACATTAAACACTAGATCTCAATCTAATGGTCTTTGCACAAACTTCCTATGTAGCTGTCTGCTGTGGATATGTGGTCTCCAGTTTCATTTACTCTAAACTATACATTTGAGGACTTCTTGTCTAACATTTTATGTGATTTTCAATGTTTATAATTAATGTAGTTGATATTTCTTTTATGTTTTAATGCCACGAATGACCCTTATTTACTTCATAATTAATTTCTCATTAATTTTATTTTTATGATGTTTAACATTAACTAGTAGAGCAGTAAAAGAGGAATGGCCCCAAACCAGATCTTATAGCACTGAACCTTACATTCTACAACTATATTTCCTCCTGTTTTTTATTAATGTTGATTTACCTCGTTTTAGTTGGTAATCTGACTATGAGGGCATAGTCTAATATATGATAACTTGGGTTGCTTTTCAGAAAAGAGATGATCATTCCACATCAAACAAACCTCAACTTGTAACTCAGTGAATTCGAAGTATATTTTAAAATAGATTTTAGTTTTCATTAAGCCTAAAGGTATAATTTAACAAACAATAGAGTGCCAAATAGGAGCAGTATGCTGAGTACTTCTTTCTGTTGTGCCTTTTGTATGAGTCAGAATTTCCTAGTGTGTAAGGCCATTATATAGGGGATAAGTTAGGCCCCTCTAGAAGCCACATTAACACTCTGAGGTTGCACTACCTGATTTAAACCAGGAAGTAACTTGGGCATTAGAATTGCAGGTCCTTGAGCAACTCATATTCTTTGTCGTATATATAAGGTTCAGGTTAAACAAACAAACAAAACAAAACCTATTCATTGCTAACCGCATGAGTGCTTATGGGAGTTCTGTGAGATCTCTATCACCCATGGATGCCCTGAGCGTCATCATTTTATCATCATCATCATTATGCATATTGTTCTCCTTACTTGTCATCAATGAGCAAATTTTTGTTCAGGCATGTGTTCATTTGAAGGAAATGAAGAAAAGAAGGGGGGCATCAAAGAAAATGTCAGGGTCTTTCTTTGGCTCAGTGAAGAAATTTTAGAGTGTTGGGCGGAAAGGTTAGATAGTTTCACCATATTCTCCTTTGGTCAGATTACCTTTGGAACGTTTGTTTGATATTGAGATAAAATCAATCACAACCAAGTGCAGTTTTTCCAGAGAATAATGAATATGTTAAGTGAAGGATAGTTAAAGGAATTGGGGATGGTTAGTCTGAATAAAAGAAGGTTTGGGGGGTGGGTGGAAACATCTTCAAATATCTGAAGGAGTCCCGTGTGTCATTTCAGTTGTGGCTTAGTTATTTCTCGTAATAGAAATACTTTGGATGAAATTAGGGCATTTGAAATTTGAGATCAGCTATTGCTTGCCAGACATCTCATCTCTTCTTCTGATAATCATCATTTACCAAATGAAGGACAACCAGAACTTACTGCCATCTTCAACCTCTCCTGGTCCATTTTCTTATGTATTGATACATTGGGTTTCATAATCTTTAGTTCTGGCTGTGTCTCCTTTCTAAATATTTTCACCCACCACTACTGTTTCTAGTTTATCACATTTCTTATACTAAAGCTCATTCTGATGTAGTTTTGGAATATAGGTAAGGTTCAGTGGGGTGGAGTCCGGAGCCGACGACCAAGAAAGAATTCTTGAGGCGTCTTTGGTGCAAGATGGTGGTTTATTAAAGCACGGGGACAGGACCCATGGGCAGACAGAGCTGCTGCCCTGTGATCTTGAGGAGTGGCTGATTATATATACTCAGGAGTTGGGGAGGTGAGGACAAAGGGGGTGTCCAGAAGGATTGTCATATGCTTAAAGACTCTCAGGATACCAGGGGCCTGGTTATTGTCAAGCCAAGGCTGTTTTCCCCTCTAATGAGGCACTAACATGAAGACAGTTGGGAGTTTCCTGGAGGAATGTTACATTCCTCCTATCACACATCTTTGTCAATAGGCTTTAGGTTTAGAAGAAATTCAATTTTATTTACATTTCCTTCTGCCTCAGCCTCCCTTAATTTTATGAAGGGGAGGGTGATATTAGGGCTTCAGGAACTGAGTTATGGGTCTCTGGAAGTTAGGCTATTCATAAGAAAGCTTCTTCCTTGGAGGAGCAAGATGGTGGAGGAGTAGGAGACCTAGATTTCGTCTGGTCCCAGGAATTCAGCTAGATAGGAATCAAACCATTCTGAACACCTATGAATTCAACAGGAGATCGAAGAAAAGAATAGCAGCAACTCTCTGAACAGAAAAGCAACCACTTTCTGGAAGGTAGGATGTGGAGAGAAGTGAATCCGAGGCGATATTCGGGAAGATAGACGGCGGGGGAGGGGGCCTCCGTCAGCCACTACCGGCAAGTGATAGAGCTGCAGAGCACAAAATCAGAACTTTTAGAAGTCGGCTCTGCTGAGGGACATTCCAGTGGCTAAGTGGGAGGTGGAACCCCCCTGGAACGGTGTGGTCTCAGGACCCTCGGGGTCACAGAAAGACCGGGGGTGCCTGAGTGTGGCAGAGCTCCCAGGTATTGGATCGGGGAAGCCGGCTGCAGAGACGGAGCTGAGGAGGGAGCTCTCAGCTCGAGGTTGCCATAAACTGTGATCCGCAGCACAGTCGGGCCACTGTTCCTCCAGCAGGGACCCAACAAGCGGCAGATCCGGGGAGACTCCCATTCCTCCCCCGGGAGGAGTGGCGTGGGAGCGCACCGCAGGGGTCTGCTGGGTTTGGAGACTCCATACAGTGTCCGGTGCCAGAGATAGAAACGCTCGGTCGGTCACAGGCCAGGTGAGCACGGAGTGCGGCCGGAGACTGGGGAGATGGGAGTGACTGACTGCTTTTCTCTGGGGGCGCACTGAGGAGTGGGGCCCTGAGTTCTCGACTCCTCTGGGTGGAGATTGGGAGGCCGCCATTTTCACTCTCATCCTCCAAAGCTGGACAGAAAGCTTGCCGGGAACAAAAGCTCCCGAGAGCAAACCCGAGCAGATTACTTAGCCCGGACCGGCAAGGGCGGGGCAATTCTGCCTCCCGCAAAGACATTTGGGAACCACGGCAACAGGCCCCTCCCCCAGAAGATCAGCAAGAACAGCCAGCCAAGACCAAGTTTACCGATCAATGAGAACGGCAGAACTCCAGCGCTAGGGGAATACTGCACGTAGAATTCATGGCTTTCACCCAGTCACCCCATCCCTCCCACCCCACCCCCCACTCCAGCAACCCTCAGTTTGTTTCCTGAGATTAAGAATTCCTCATATCAGTGAGGTCATATGATACATGTCTTTCTCTGTTTGACTTATTTCGCTCAGCATAATACCCTCCAGTTCCATCCACGTCGTTGCAAATGGCAAGATCTCATTCCTTTGGATGGCTGCATAATATTCCATTGTATATATATACCACATCTTCTTTATCCATTCATCTGTTGATGGACATCTTGGCTCTTTCCACAGTTTGGCTATTGTGGACATTGTTGCTATAAACATCGGGGTGCACGTACCCTTTCGGGTCCCTACTTTTGTATCTTTGGGGTAAATACCCAGGAGTGCAATTGCTGGATCATATGGTAGCTCTATTTTCAACTTTTTGAGGAACCTCCATACTGTTTTCCAGAGTGGCTGCACCAGCTTGCATTCCCACCAACAGTG
>NW_022589718.1:978510-1044677 GCF_004348235.1 Phoca vitulina | reverse complement strand
TCACTGAAATGGACAGATCATCTAAGCAAAAGATCAACAAGGAAATAAAGACTTTAAATGACACACTGGACCAAATGGACTTCACAGATATGTTCAGAACATTCCATCCCAAAGCAACAGAATACACATTCTTCTCTAGTGCCCATGGAACATTCTCCAGAAAAATCACATCCTAGGTCACAAATCAGGTCTCAACCAGTACCAAAATTGGGATTATTCCCTGCAATTTTCAGACCACGATCCTTTGAAACTAGAACTCAATCACAAGAGGAAAGTCGGAAAGAACTCAAATACATGGGGGCTAAAGAGCATCAACTCTTGAATTGAGTTGATGGGTCAACTCAATTAATGGGTCAACCAGGAAATTAAAGAAGAATTAAAAAAATTCATGGAAACAAATGAAAATGAAAACACAACTGTTCAAAATCTTTGGGATGCAGCAAAGGCAGTCTTAAGAGGAAAGTATATAGCAATACAAGTCTTTCTCAAGAAACAAGAAAGGTCTCAAATACACAACCTAACCCTACACCTAAAGGAGCTGGAGAAAGAACAGCAAATAAAGCCTAAACCCAGCAGGAGAAGAGAAATAATAAAGATCAGAGCAGAAACCAATGAAATAGAAACCAAAAGAACAGTAGAACAGATCAATGAAACTAGGAGCTGGTTCTTTGAAAGAATTAACAAGATTGATAAACCCCTGGCCAGACTTATCAAATAGAAAAGAGAAATGACCCAAATCAACAAAATCATGAATGAAAAAGGAGAGATCCCAACCAACACCAAAGAAATACAAACAATTATAAGAACATATTATGAGCAACTCTATGCCAGCAAATTAGATAATCTGGAAGAAATGGATGCAATCCTAGAGATGTATAAACTACCAAAACTGAACCAGGAAGAAATAGAAAACCTGAACAGACCTATAACCACTAAGGCAATGGAAGCAGTCATCAAAAATCTCCCAACAAACAAAAGCCCAGGGCCAGATGGCTTCCCAGGGGAATTCTACCAAACATTTCAAGAAGAATTAATACCTATTCTTCTGAAACTGTTCCAAAAAATAGAAATGGAAGGAAAATTTCCAAACTCGTTTTATGAGGCCACCATTACCTTGATCCCAAAACCAGACAAAGACCCCATCAAAAAGGAGAATTACAGACCAATATCCTTGATGAACATGGATGCAAAAATTCTCACCAAAATACTAGCCAATAGGATCCAACAGTACATTAAAAGGATTATTCACCACGACCAAGTGGGATTTATCCCTGGGCTGCAAGTTTGGTTCAACATCCACAAATCAATCAATGTGATACAATACATGAATAAATGAAAGAAAAAGAACCATATGATCCTCTCAATAGATGCAGAAAAAGCATTTGACAAAGTACAGCATCCTTTCTTGATCAAAACTCTTCAGAGTATAGGGATAGAGGGTACATACCTCAATATCATAAAAGCCATCTATGAAAAACCCACAGCGAATATCATTCTCAATGGGGAAAAACTGAGAGCTTTCCCCCTAAGATCAGGAACATGGCAGGGATGTCCACTATCACCACTGCTATTCAACATAGTATTAGAAGTCCTAGCCATAGCAATCAGACAACAAAAAGAAATCAAAGGCATCCAAATCGGCAAAGAAGAAGTCAAACTCTCACTCTTTGCAGATGATATGATACTTTATGTGGAAAACCCAAAAGACTCCACCCCAAAACTGCTAGAAGTCATACAGGAATTCAGTAAAGTGGCAGGATATAAAATCAATGCACAGAAATCAGTGGCATTCCTATACACCAACAACAAGAGAGAAGAAAGAGAAATTAAGGAGTCTATCCCATTTACAATTGCACCCAAAACCATAAGATACCTAGGAATAAATCTAACCCAAGAGGCAAAGAATCTGTACTCAGAAAACTATAAAATACTCATGAAAGAAATTGAGGAAGGCACAAAGAAATGGAAAAACGTTCCATGCTCATGGATTGAAAGAAAAAATATTGTGAAGATGTCAATGCTACCTAGAGCAATCTACACATTTAATGCAATCCCTATCAAAATACCATCCACTTTTTTCAAAGAAATGGAACAAATAATCCTAAAATTTGTATGGAACAAGAAAAGACCCCAAATAGCCAAAGGAATGTTGAAAAAGAAAAGCAAAGCTGGCGGCATCACAATTCCGGACTTCAAGCTCTATTACAAAGCTGTCATCATCAAGACAGTATGGTACTGGCACAAAAACAGACACATAGATCTGTGGAATAGAATAGAGAGCCCAGAAATGGACCCTCAGCTCTATGGTCAACTAATCTTCGACAAAGCAGGAAAGAATGTCCAATGGAAAAGAGACAGTCTCTTCAACAAATGGTGTTGGGAAAATTGGACAGCCACATGCAGAAGAATGAAACTGGACCATTTCCTTACACCACACACAAAAATAGACTCAAAATGGTTGAAAGACCTCAATGTGAGACAGGAGTCCATCAAAATCCTAAAGGAGAACGCAGGCAGCATCCTCTTCAACCTCAGCCGCAGCAACTTCTTCCTAGAAACATCGCCAAAGGCAAGGGCAGCAAGGGCAAAAATGAACTATTGGGACTTCATCAAGATAAAAAGCTTTTGCAAAGCAAAGGAAACAGTCAACAAAACCAAAAGACAACCGACAGAATGGGAGAAGATCTTTGCAAATGACATATCAGATAAAGGGCTAGTATCCAAAATCTATAAAGAACTTCTGAAACTCAACACCCAAAGAACAAATGATTCAATCAAGAAAGGGGCAGAAGACATGAACAGACATTTTTCCAAAGAAGACATCCAAATGGCCAACAGACACATGAAAAAGTGCTCAACATCGCTTGGCATCAGGGAAATCCAAATCAAAACCTCAATGAGATACCACCTCACACCAGTCAGAATGGCTAAAATTAACAAGTCAGGAAATGACAGATGTTGGCGGGGATGCGGAGAAAGGGGAACCCTCCTCCACTGTTGGTGGGAATGCAAGCTGGTGCAGCCACTCTGGAAAACAGTATGGAGGTTCCTCAAAAAGTTGAAAATAGAGCTACCATACGATCCATCAATGGCACTACTGGGTATTTACCCCAAAGGTACAAATGTAGTGATCCGAAGGAGTACGTGCAGCCCGATGTTTATAGCAGCAATGTCCACAATAGCCAAACTATGGAAAGAGCCAAGATGTCCATTGACAGATGAATGTATAAAGAAGATGTGGTATATATCTACAATGGAATATTATGCAACCATCAAAAGGAATGAAATCTTGCCATTTGCAATGACGTGGATGGAACTGGAGGGTATTATGCTGAGCGAAATAAGTCAATCAGAGAAAGACATATATCATATGACTTCACTGATATGAGGAATTCTTAATCTCAGGAAACAAACTGAGGGTTGGTGGAGTGGTGGGGGTGGAAGGGATGGGGTGGCTGGGTGATAGACATTGGGGAGGGTATGTGCTATGGTGAGCACTGTGAATTGTGTAAGACTGTTGAATCACAGACCTGTACCTCTGAAACAAATAATACATTATATGTTAAAAAAAAAAAAAAAAGAGAAGAAAAAGAAGATAGCAGGAAGGGAAGAGTGAAGGGGGAGAAATCAGAGAGGGAGACAAACCATGAGAGACTATGGACTCTGAGAAACAAACTGAGGGTTCTAGAGGGGAGGGGTGTGGGAGGATGGGTTAGCCTGGTGATGGGTATTAAAGAGGGCACGTTCTGCATGGAGCACTGGGTATTATACACAAACAATGAATCATGGAACACTACATCAAAAACTAATGATGTAATGTATGGTGAGTAACATAACATAATAAAAATAAATAAATAAATAAATAAATAAATAAATAAATAAATAAATAAATAAAAAGAAAGCTTCTTCCTTGTAAATCACCAGGACATTTGTAAACTGAGGGAGACTCCTGTCCAGCAGGACTGTGATCTCTATCAGTTAACCATTTGTTTTTCCTTAGGGCAGCCAGGAGTGCCTGAGCAATGTCCCACATACCACATGGGGGGGTGGTGTAGGGTGCCAGCTTCGGCTTTGCCCTCAGCTTGTCTTCTGCTCCCGCATCAATTCCATGATTTCAGAAAACCACAGGCCCAAAATGGCACCACTTAGATTAAGTCCCCAAATCAGTAAACCAAGACTTAATACCTAACTTAACTGCAATTTCAACCCTGGGGAATATTACCTTTAAGCAGTCAACATAGAATTTCCTGGTCAAAACCAGGAAACTTATTGACAGAACCCTTCCATTCCCCTTAGGAGAGTAACCTTGCCTAAATAATCATTCCTTGCTAATATATTCCTTTCTTTTTCTCTTCTTTCTCTCTTTTTCTTTTTTTTTGAGAGAGAGAGAGAGCGCACATGCATGCATGTGCAAGGCGTGGGCTGTTTGGGGGGTGGTTGTCTAGAGGGAGAGGGAGAGAGAATCCCAACCTGGCTCCACACCCAGTGCAGGGCCCTATGCAGGGCTCAATCTCATGACCCTGAGATCATGACCTGAGCTGAAATCAAGAGTTGGAAGCTTAACCTACTGAGCCACCCAGGTGCCCCACTAATATATTCCTTTCTTGTTCTTTTAATGCACTCTCTCTGCCTTTAAAAACCTTTGCTTTGTTTAGCTCAGTGGAGCTTCCTTCTACTTGCTAGACAATATGCTGCCTGATTCACGAATCATTTAATAACACCAATTAGATCTTCAAATTTACTTGGGTGCGTTTTGTTTTTTTAACAGATTTGGTGGCAGTGTTGGGACCCGAAATGAACTTCTGATGGCATCTGGGGACAATGAGAAGCACGGGAATGGTGTCCCATGAAGCCCTTTGAGTTCTTGCAGTTTCCTAGGGCTGTTGATAAGTTCCTCTAGTTTTGAGCTTTGCTCTTATTGTTTTTGAGCTACTGACCTAATTGGCTTTCCAGTCCAGGGTTATTGGGTCAGTCTGGACTAACAGGAGGCTCTAATAGAGCACCAGTTCTCAGCCCTTGGTTCAGTCTATGATTCCACATGGGAGTCCTTTCCCAATTTCCAGTCCACAGTCCCTGTTTACTGTAGTTTGCTGGTTTAGTCCTTTCCCCATTTCCCATTCCCAGTTTCCATTTACTGGTTTAGAATTGCTGATGGTGCCCATGGCCTTTTCTTGGCCAGTCCACAGTAACTTCTTTTGTTTACTACTGTTACATTAAGGTGCACAAGTTCCTTTGTCTTGTTTTGTGTAAATAAAAGCTAAGCTAATAGGATGCTTAAAATCCAAAGTATTAAGAACATCAACTTCTGGCACACCTGCTTATCTAAAAGTCTAAAAACTATGGTGCTAAGAGCTGTGAATAGCTACAGATGTGGCAAAATTCTAGAATTGCAATAGCCATTGTGGGGAATGTTTCAATTAGATTGACAGCAAGGGTTCCCAAATCAAACAGAATGGGAAACAGGCAATTAAAACAGCAATCAGAAGACTCCAAAAAGATTTTAAAATCCCCAAATAATTTCATTGAAAGATTCATTGCAAAAGCTAAAGAAAAATTAAAGATTTAAGAGGTATCTAAGATAAGAATTATAAGACTGATACTGAGACAAGGAAATTAAAGGGACCCCATTAAAAAAAAAAGTGTTTTTTTTTCTTTGCTCCTTTTACTGCTTCTCTTCTTGCTAGGACCTGCACCCCCACCCTACACATACCTTAATGTGTGTCCTCCTTGTAAAGATCAAGGAGTTAATGATTTCTTTGGAGTCTTCCATCTCAATAGATAACATCTAAGGAGTAACTATGTGAGGTTGTCAGGTATATTTTCCAAGACCACTGACTCACCAACACCCCTGGCTCCAGGGCATAAGCAACTTAGGGAGGACACCTGAACACTTGTTCTTGTCCAACCAGTTCCTGGATGCCTGCAAGGACATGTACACCAGACCACCATCCTCAATAAAAACCGTAGACCTCAAGCAAAGATGACACTCATGTTCCTTTTCCTTTCTGAGTCTCCCAGATGCTCTGTATCTGCTCTCTCCATGTCTTCAATAAACTTTGCTCTTACTTCCTCTCAGCTCCTGCTTGATCTCCATCTTATGCAAAGCTGAGGACCTCCTTGGCTGGTCCTGTAGGAACCACTCTGGGTCCTTGGACCCAGCCTGCCTGTATCAGTATCACTTCTACTGCTCCCTTCTATCCTCCTTTGAGTACTCATTCTATTAATCAAGCCAGTCTAAATTGTTTTTCAACTCTGAAAAGATGACACAACCAGAAACAAAAGTCCACCAAGTTAAGGGTCTTACAGACACTCCCATATCTATCTTCAGAGGAGGGCTCCCAAATGGGCCCCTCCCAGATTTGACAAAACTGAGGGATTTTCTGGTAAATTGCTACCTTATTCATTTAAACAGCTAAGGGGAAACTGTGATAGCTGCCAGACCTGCAGAGAGGATCCTATAAAAACTGGCAGAAGACAGCAAAGGGTAAAAATTCTTACCAGAATAATTTCTTCTAAATCTCTGTCTGTAATGTTCACTTGAGATTAGAAAATAAAATTTCATTCCGTCATTTCCTTTACAAATCCAAACCCATTGTTTATTGATCCTTTCTCTCCTAGGAATGACCATTTCCTTCTTGCTTGTCTCATTTGCATAACTGGTTTGGCTTTCTGCCTGTCTGGGACATTCAGGTTGTTGGCTCTTTCTTTTGGTTATTTTTGGGAGTGACTCTGGATTTGGGAAAGGTAATATCCTTTCACCCTCTTTGGGGGCCCATCTTATACCCAAGAGGGGTTATTCAATACTGCAGAAATATTTAAAACTACATACCAAAAGGGAAAGAAGCATATTTAGGATAATATAGTTGGGTAGGTAGATGAGCCTATGAAGTCGTTTAAGTTACAGCCTTATTCTTTGAGGAACTGAGAACAACTGTCTCTATCTTAAAAATCTTTTGCAAAACAAAAGTCAGCTCTGGAGGCAATTCGAAGTTCACCCATTCCTTTACCAATCTGTCTATCTCAGAAGGCTTGTAAATTATTGGTTTTAGAAAACCAAAATCCGGGTGTTATACGCAAACAATGAATCATGGAACACTACATCAAAAACTAATGATGTAATGTATGGTGATTAACATAACATAATAAAATAAAATTAAAAAAAAAGAAAGAAAACCCAAATCCTTCTTTTTGTGTGTGTGTGTCTTTTTTTTTTTTTTTTTTAAGGATTTTATTTATTTATTTGACAGAGACATAGCAAGAGAGGGAACACAAGCAGGGGAAGTGGGAGAGGGAGAAGCAGGCTTCCTGCCCTGGGACCATGACCTGAGCAGAAGGCAGACGCTTAAGGACTGAGCCACCCAGGCACCCAAACCAAAATCCTTCTTGAAAGAACTTACATTCTTTCTCTATCTCTTAAAGCTATATATATTATCATGTCTTTGAAATGTAAACACAGCCTACAGTGTACCTGAGACTAAAGGAAGAAAGAGAGGGGAAAAGAAGCCTTGTTAAAATACAAACTGCTGGGGCGCCTGGGTGGCTCAGTTGGCGATCTAGCCCCACATTGGGCTCCCTGCTCCACGGGGAGCCTCCTTCTCCCTCTCCCACTCCTCCTGCTTGTGTTCCCTCTCTCGCTGTGTCTGTCTCTGTCAAATAAATAAATAAAATCTTTAAAAAAATTATAAAATACAAACTGCTAAAAAGGCTCTTGTGCCCAAACTCTTGCATAGCCTCAAAAGATTAAATCCAGGGACAAATACAAATCTTAAAAATCCTCTCCACGAAGACCCCAAATAGCCAAAGCCATCTTGAGAATGATTAACAAAGCTGGAGATACCACAATTCCACATTTCAAGATATATTACAAAGCTGTAGTAATGAAAACAGATTAGTACTGGCACAAAAATAGACATAGAGATATAGAGACCAATAGAACAGAATAGAAAGCCCAGAAACAAGCCCATGGTTATATGGCCAATTATATGTCATAGAGGAATAGCTATGACAAGAAGGCAAAAATATACAATAGAGAAGACAGTGTCTTCAGCAAATGGTGCTGGGAAGTAGACAGCTGCATGCAAAAGAATAAAACTGGGCCACTTTCTTACACCATACAAAATATAAACTCAAAATTGATTAAAGACATAATGTGAGACCTGAAACCATAAAACTCCTAGAAAAAAACATAGGCAGTAATTTCTTTGACATTGGCCATAGAAACGTTTTTCTAGGTATATCGTCTAAGGCAAGGGATACAAAAATAAAATTAAACTATTGGACTATACCAAAATAAAAAGCTTTTGCATAGTGAAGGAAATCATCAACAAAATGAAAAGGCAATCTACTGAATAGGAGAAGTTATTTGCAAATGATATATCCATAAGGGGTTAATATCAAAAATATATAAAGAACTTAGAACCAAATAATCCACTTAAAAAAATAGGCAGAGGATCTGAACATTTTTCCAAAGAAGACATCCAGATGGCCAACAGACACATGAAAGGATGCTCAACTTCATTCATTATCAGGAAAATGCAAATGAAAACCACAATGAGCTATCACCTCACACTTGTCAGAATGGCTAGAATCAAAACAGCAAGAAATAACACGTGTTGGTGAGGATGCAGAGAAAAAGGAATCTTCATGCAGCATTGATGGGAAAGCAAATTGGTGCAGCCACTGTGGAAAACAGTGTGGAGGTTCCTCAAAAAATTAAAAATAGAATTACCATATGATCCAGTATTCCACTACTGGTTATCTACCCAAAGAAAATGAAAACACTAATTCAAAAAGATATATGCGCGTGCACGCGCGTGCACACACACACACACACACACACACACACACACAGTGGAATATTACTCAGCCATAAAAAAGCATGAGATCTTGCCATTTGTGTCCATATGGATGGACCTAGAGGGTATAATGCTAAGTGAAATAGACAGAGAAAGACAAATACCAATATGATTTCATTCATATGTGGAAGTTAAGAAACAAAACAAATGCATGAACAAAGAAAAATTAGATAAACAAAAAAACCAGACCCATATACAGAGAACAAACTGGTAGTTGCCAGAGGGGAGGTGGGTGAAGGATGGGTGAGATAGATAAAGGGAACTAAGGATACACTTATGATGAGCAATGAGTAATATATAGAATTGTTGAATCATTATATTATACACCTACAACTAATATAACATTGTATGTTAATTATGTTTCAATAAAAATGAAATAAAATATTTAAAAAATCTGTATAAGAACTTGGAAACCTCAGTTACTAGTTTCACTGTTCAAATACAACTGAAATCCCAGGTTGAAGCCACTCTTATAAAGGAAGTTTTATTCATTTTTCTGTTCTCATGATACCCTCCCTCCTTTGAAAAGCATAAAATAATTTCTGATTTTTTTTTCAGTCAAAGAAATTTTGTAAGCATGTGCTCAATTTCAGTTAACATGAAATATCTAATTTTTTGAAAAAAAAATCATCTCCACAAATATTAGTAACTATAAGGTCTTTGCATCTATGAGTGTCCCTCTATATGCTGTAAACATGAGATATTCTTCTACCTTTGGGTGGTATTGCTAAAATAATTTGTAAAAAGAGCTCAATTGGTTTAAACGAAGTACTTGTAAAGACGGGGCATTCTACAGCTCTCGGAAAGATAGAAACTAACCCAAATGTTTTTTCAAGTTCATATGATCTGGGAAAATATTTGATATAAAAGTTAGTTTGAAGTTGTTGGTTTAATTAAAATAGACATATCTTCAGAGTTATCAGCAGTAAAAGTAAAACTTTTTTTTCTGCCTGGCTTTACTTAAAGCCAAATAAATGGATGTTATCCTTCTTAAAAATTTTTTTAAATAGCTTGGAATATTGACTGACTTTGATGTCCCATGAAGTTTTTATGGGTAATCTTAGCATAATTGTTAAGAGCAAATACATTGAATAGATGTAAATAATTTTCTTTTAAATTAGGTAGACTTTTAAATATCTCCCAAGGGGCGCCTGGGTGGTTCAGTCAGTTAGGCGACTGACTCTTGATTTCAGCTCAGGTCACATGATCTCAGGGTCGTGAGATTGATCCCTGGGTCAGGTTCCCCACTGAGTGTAGAGCCTGCTTAGTATTCTCTCTCTCTGTATCTCTCTCTCTCTCTCTCTTCCTCTGTCACCCCCCACTCTCTCTCTCTTTAATTAAAAATAATAATAATTTTAAATAAATAGTCTCCTAAATCTTTCTGGTAAACTAAAATCTTGAAGTTTTGCTGAGTTAGGTTAAATGATGAATTCAGTTAAATTTATTTAAAATCCAGATCATTTCCAAATAAGACAAAATATTAAAACATTACTAAACATAGGTTTATCTACTTTTAGCTTCTTATTACAGAAAAACTAAAAGATATTTGAATGTGTTAATGCTACATTGGAAAAATTTTAAAAGGCATATGTTTCTAAAAACCATGAAATGTATTCATAAATTTGCAAATCTAAAGTATATTGGGGCGCCTAGGTGGCTCAGTCAATCATCCAACTCTTGATTTCAGCTCAGGTCATGATCTCAGGCTTTTGAGAATGAGCCCCAACTTGGGCTCGCACTGGGTGTGGAACCTGCTTAAGATTCTTTCTCTCCCTCTCTGCCCCTTTCCTGCCCCTCTCTCTCCCTCTCTAAACAAAAAAACAAAACAAACAAATGAACAAAAAGAATGTTGGTGTAACAGTTCACAATTGCTTGCTACTTAATTTTACTTAGTTAAGGTTGCTAAGGATTAAACATTCTACTTAATATATGCAATTAAAGCTGCTGGAAATAATAATGGAAAACATCTCCATATGCCAGGAAAGTAGTATGTGTTTTCTATAATGGAAGTTTTAAGAAATGGAGATACATTTTTTGTTGAGGAAAAAGAAAGTATTTTTGTCCTAAAGGCTGGCTGTTTAAAGAAAAAAACAAACAAAAACAGAATGTAAAAAAGAAAGTTGTAGAAGGTTTATGAAAAGGGAATCTGTTTTGTTTTTTTTTAGAGAGAGCCTGCATGGGGGTGGAGTGGGAGGGAGGGGAGAGAGAGAGAATCTTAAGCAGGCTCCATGCCCAGTGTGGAGCCTGACTTGGGCTCGATCTCACAACCTTGAGATCATGACCTTAGCCTAAATCAAGAGTTGGATGCTTTAACTGACGGAGCCAGCCAGGTACCCCAAAAAGGGAATCTTTGAGAGCAAATTTTAATGGGTGGCCAAGTTGACTAAGATTAAAATGAATTTATTTAAAAATCAGTTTTAATATCAAAAGTAAGCTGGTGCAAAATTAGAATTTGGTTTTCTCTCAGTTAAAAGGACAATTTTTTTTTTTTTTTTTACTTTTGATCTGCTTCTTTTTAACCTGAAACATTCCAAAAGATTTGCTAAACTATTAGGCTTATTTGCTCTGTTAAATTATATGGGAAGCATTGTTAAATAAGAAGTCATACTAAGCCTTCTTTATGTTGTATTTGTAAGACTGCAGTACAGGTGGATAGAGTCCATTCTGTCTCCACAAAAATGGCCCCTCATTGCCAGACTTTTGCCATCCTGATGTCCTGGTAACATGGCAACAGTCTGCTCCTAAATAAAATATTAACACTGACTGTAAATTAAGCAAACAGGGCTTTAGAAAACCCAAGACGCTGTTTAGTTCTTCCCTGCTCCCTGACAAACCCCATTTTTAAATTTTTGCATTCCTTCATCCACCATAGTGCATTTAAGATGACTCTTGTTATTACATAGACAGTGGGGAAACTATACAATTATAAAACAGTCTATCAGCAATGTCTGACTTGTCAGGTCCATCATTCTGGAAAAACTCTTTGCTGCCCAGAGTCCCCAGGGCTCCTCTCTCTACACCCTTTCAGCACTTGCTGATGGACTTCATTCACCTGCCACTTAGTATGGATTACCAATATGTTCCTGTAATTGCACGTATGTTTGCCAGATGAATTAAAGCCTTTCCTTGCTGTAAGACTGATACCCTCAAAGTAGCAAAGAAACTGTTGGAAAGTGTGTTACCCACTTGAGGTATACCTTCCACAGTCTCCAGTGATTAAAGCACCCACTTCACTGGACCAATCATATGAGCCTTATACAAAAACCTTGCAAACTGCTTGGAATTCTATTGCATACAATCTTCTGTCAATCCCTTGTTGACTCATGCTAGTATGACCAGTTGCTGTGAGTCTCTCATGTCTTATGTTCAAGCCTATCATCAACAGATTAAAAAGCCTTTCTAGATCCCAATTTAAAGGATCCTATTGGTCACAGTTTACAGCCTGGTGATTAGATATTTTGAAAGTATTATCAGAAAAAAGCCGCTGTCGAGCCCCGTTTGGAAAGGACCTTACCAAATGTTTCTGACCACTGACACTGCTATAAAACTAAAAGGTATTAAGCCTCGGGTACACAAAACACAACTAGAAAAAGGCTCCACATGACACCTGGTCTTGTGCAGATGCTGGGCACCTCCAAATCAAAGTGACAAGAAAGAGAAGGAGCTGACATCAAAGTAGACTGCTTCCACCCAAGACAACAAATCAAGACTTCATGCTTTAATTGAACACGAAACCCTTTCTTCTTCCCTTTCCTTTACTCTGGCTCACCCTTATCTTTATCTCCCAGGCCATTGCTAAGGGGAGTAACCTTTGGAATTTAGAACAACCTTCTGTTTCAGGCTAGGAAAAAATCTAACTGTGTCCCTAACATTTCACAAGTGAAATAAGATATCTCTCAATTCCTGTAAATTTACATTGTGAAGTTAGAAAGGACTTAACAAGAGGCTTTCATGATTCAGGATTTACTTTTTTTAACAGATCCCTATTTCCCTAGTTAGAAATAAATGCAAATGAGTCTAACTTCTTAAATTTTTTTTTTTTGAGAGAGGGGTGGGGGAGGGACAGAAGGAGAGGAAGAGCGAGAATCTTAAGCAGGCTCCACGCCCAGCACAGAGCCCAACAGGGGATCTCACAAACCTGAGATCATGACCTGAGCTGAAATCGAGTTGGATGTGTAACCGACTGAGCCACAAGACTAACTTCTTAATTTTTTTTTAAAGATTTTATTTATTTATTTGAGAGAGAGAGAATGAGAGACAGAGAGCACGAGAGGGAAGAGGGTCAGAGGGAGAAGCAGACCCCCCACTGAGCAGGGAGCCCGATGCGGGACTCGATCCCAGGACCCTGGGATCATGACCTGAGCCGAAGGCAGTCACTTAACCAACTGAGCCACCCAGGCGCCCTAACTTCTTAATTTTTAAAATTATTACAGAATCTTCTGCTAAAGCAATAATTGCACTACAAAGATCCTTAGATTTCTGGCCAAAGTTTTTCTTGATAATAAATAGCTCTTGGTTATCTTTTACCTGAGTACAGAGGCGCCTGTGCTATGACCAACACCACCTGCTGCACCTGGATTAACTCTTCTGGGGATGTTAAAACTCAATTACATAAGATCACAAAACTAGCCACTTGCCTTAAAAAGTGACTCCTTCCATGGGGTGTTTCTTTGACTTATTTGATTTTGATTGGTTTGGGTTTGGGGACCATGGATCTGAAGTGTGCTCCAAACATTGGGAATTATTCTGTGTATGTATAGTAATCATAATAACTTCCCTGATGCATTATAATCTTGTGGTGAGCATAGCAAAATGTATAAACTTGTCAAATCACTAAGTTGTACACCTGAAACTAATGTAACATTGTGTGTCAACTATACTCAAAGTTTCTTAAAAAGCTTTAAATGTGTGTTCACAGCCACTAACCATCACACAAATGATCTCACTAAGGCTAGAATGTTAGAAAAGGAACAGAGAATAACTGACATAAACAATGTAAAACTACAGTCATAACCTGTAAATATCACAGAGATAAAGCAAAAATATCATGACCTGAGCACATATTAATCCCTAACTCACAGTGCCTAGATGCTGCTTTTGACCCTGGAGATGTCTCCTCCTTCTTGAAACCTGCTACTCCTTTGGCTTCTGTGAACCCCCACTCTCCTGGTCTTCCTTAGCTTTCTAGTCAACCTTCTCTTCTGCTTCCACTTTAAATGTTAGGGTTCCTAAGTCAATAACTCCTCTGAATCTAACAACTCCAATGGACTCTGCTTGCATGATTTCATCTACTTGCATTTTTTTGAGCCTACTTGTATATGGATGCCTCCTAAATCTGTACCTGGAGCCTGGACATCTTTCCTGAAATTTAGACTTGGATAATACAATGCCTGATGAACATGTCCACTTGAACATCATCCCTGAATGCCATGTCAACAAAGCACAAACAGAATTAACATTTTCTTCTTTACTTTAATCTCTTTTAGTTGGTTATATCAACCAGTCTCTCAAGTTATTCTTGGCATTTCCCTTTTCTTTACTATTCCTCATCCCATGTTAATTCTAATCTGGCCATTGTCAATTCTAATGCTTAAATATTTCTCAAATTCATCACAGGCTTTCCAGTTGTGCTATCACTGGCCCAGAGTTTCACCCTATCTTTCTGAATTTCTAACTGATAAACTCCTAACCGGTTTCCCTTCTTCCCATTTTATTCTCTCCAAATCCATCTTATATACAGCAACAAAAAAGAATATAAATTTTAAACCAACTATGTTACTACATCTCAAAATCCGTAACTTAGAGGGTAAAGCCAAAGCCCTCTATCCCCAAGATGGGCTCCTGACTGGTGAAAATTCTGGATAGGAGGAGGATTTTTGTCAACTATCAAAGGACTCTTATTTGGGCTTCTTTTTCTTCTTGTTATTCTAATTAAGTTTTGCTGTTTTCTCCCATGCCTCTCCACCTGGCGCCAAGACTCCTTCACTGCCATAACTTCAAACTGACAGATGATCCTCTCTGCTCAAGGAGACTCCCATATGTCATCAACTCTAGACACAACTGTCTCAGCTTTCCATTACTCCTATTAAATTCCCAACTGACCAATGTTGACCCATAAGTCAGGACATCTCTACACCTCTCATTCAGCATGAAGCAGTTACAGAAGAGAAGACCTTCCACCCTCAGCAATCTTAAAGATTTAAGGGTCAAAATTGTTCAGGGGGGAATGTAGAGGTTGCTTTTAGGCAACCAACTTGAACAATGGAAAGCTGAGTAAGGTAGGAGATCTCACAGTGACTTCCTGGCTGAATACAAATAGGCTCATCAGGTGACCCATCTCAAAATATGCATAAGTCCTAGCTGACCAATGGGTCACTTACATCTGGACACAGGTACCAAAAAAGGAAAATTCCATATGTTCCCATACCTCCTCACACTCCCCTTTAACTATAGCCCTCCATCACTGCCTCATGGCAGACAATCTCTACCTCACTGTCATGTCCTTCACTCCCTTACAGTGTATTGAATAAACATCTATCTCCTTGGTCTGCTTTGGGTGAATTCTTTCACTGCTCGTGCTGCCAGCCTCCACCCAATCATCAAAGAGGGAGAAAAACCATGAGAGATTCTTAACGATAGGAAATAAACTGAGGGTTGCTGGAGGGGAGGAGGGTGGGGGGATGGGGTAATTGGGTGATGGGCATTAAGGAGAGCACGTGATGTGATGAGCACTGGGTGTTATATGCAACTGATGAATTGTTGAACTCTACATCTGAGACTAATGATATACTCTATGTTGGTTAATTGAATTAAAAAAAAAAAAAGGAAAGCAACTCTAATACTGACCTGTGGGCTCACTGGATAATCAGAGCATGTCCAAGATAAGAAGGAAGACTAAGCCATATGAAAGTCAAATATCCAATATGTTGCAATCTTTGGGTTGAAATTAGAGCAGGTGAGAATTGAAAAGACCAGTTGTTAAACTACAGTATAGATGAATCATGAAGAAGGGAGAACAGAATAGAAGTATAGTGTGGTAAATATGTTTGCTTTAAACACTCAAAAAAGAAAGGAGTTCTTATCACATGCAATGGCAATGGCTCAACTTTCAAAGGTTTTTTAGGTTTCCCGAATTGACATGCTCCATCCTTAAGTGGTTTAACCCTTATTTGGGGATATTTTGAAATTCTCCTGAGGGTAATCATGAAGCAGAGCTAAAGACCACTATATAAGTTGCCAGAATGCCAGTCTACCAAGTAGGATTCACAGGGACCCAAATATTCCATCCTTCTCTGTGAAAATGGAATAATGAGGGGCACCTGGGTGGCTCAGTCATTAAGCGTCTGCTTTCAGCTCAGGTCATGATCCCCGGGATCATGCTCCTCAGGAGGCCTGCTTCTCCCTCTCCCCCTCCCCCTGTTTGTGTTCCCTCTCTCGTTGTGTCTCTCTCTGTCAAATAAATAAAATCTTAAAAAAAAAAAAAACGGGAACAATGAAAACTGCTTCACTTGCCACTGTGCAAAATGCTGTTGGACCTCTGGAATGGCCAAATACCTAGAAAGAGAAATTTTAGAAACTTATTTATTTACTTATTTTAATTAAAGAAAATATTGAATTCTTTATTTTCATTAATCATCTGTATTAATATGGGTCCTTAGAGGAAATACCTCTATTGGTGGAATCTGGGCTTTCAGAACAAATGTTAACCAGGTAAAAAGACTTTTTCTCTTTACTTAATAAACTGTTTCCTTCTATGGGCTTTAGCCTGTAAATATTATAGTATAATGAAGATAGCAAAATGTGTTATAGTGCAATAATATAAAGTTTTTAAGTACAAATGTATTTGAATTGCAAACATATAATTGGCTTTTGCCAAGGTAACCTGAAAGGATTGGTGGGTGGGGCACCTGGGTGGCTCAGTCGGTTGAGCATCTGATTTTGGCTGGGGTCATGGTCTTTGGGTCCTGGGATTGAGCGGGGTGTTGGGCTCCCTGCTCAGCAGGAAGTCTGCTTGTCCTTCTCCCTCTGCCCCTCCATCCTGCTCTTGCTCACTCTCTCCCTCTCCCAATCTCTCTCACAAATAAATAAATAAAATCTTTTATTTATTTGAGAGTGAGCGAGAGAGCCCGAGCCGGGGGGGCGGGGGAGGGGTAAATAAAGGCCAAGTAAATAAAATCTTAAAAAAAAAAGGATTGGTGGGCTATTTTTATCCATGAGCTGTGTGGCTCATGCTTAATTGGTCATTCTCAATGAGAGCCATGACCATTAGCCTCATGATTGCTGGATTCCTTTAGTCTTTCTTAGCCTGTGGAATGACATATACTCTGATTCCTTCTGCTCTGTTAAACTCTTTGGTATCCCCAACAGAATCGCTTCCTTCTGCTCCCTGGTGATATGCCAGCTGTTGGACTTAGGCCACTGTCTCCTCCCTCCTGCACTAGCACCACGTGCTACCCTCTGCCCAGAATGGTGGAAGTTGTATTCATTGCATCCAGGAGAGTCTCCTTCTCCAAATGGATATCAGCATGACAATAGATAGCACTAGGACTGGCTTTGGTTTTCCCACATCTAGCGTGTTTATGGTCTCTGGCAGGGAACTAATTTCATTAGAGGACAGAAGGAACTTTTTGCAGCTCCACTTTTGGAAGTAGTGAGTTAGTCATTAATGAAAACACCTATGCTTCTGGAAATGAGTCCCTACAACCTGAACACTACTCTTTTGTAGAAATGGCCTATGATTGAAAAAGAGATGACAGTTTGGAGTGGAATAAAGACCAAATTAAGAATGGAAAGAGGAGTGGGGATACCTGGAGGCTTATCTTGGCTCCTATAGAACAAATAAGGGGTCCAGGGCTCAGTCACTCTTCCCTCCAGCCTCAGTTTTCCCAAGTTCGTAATGAAGGATTTAGAAGGAAAGGACTTTAAAAGTTTAAAATTCTATAGTTTTATAAATCTTAAGAATTAGAAAACTAATTTGAGTTAAATGTAATTAAGGGTATATGCAATACATTTGCAAGTTTCGATCTCTATTCTATGCATATTGTCATAAAGAATAAATAGGGAAGATTTTGAAAATGCCAATAGTCTGGGTTTTTTTCCAGCCCATGACAAGATCTATCCAGTTGTCAACTTCTTTTTCCTTTCATAAATCAGTCAACTAATGGTTTGACATTTAAGTGTGGAACGATTCAAGACTAGAAATTCTGGTTACACTAGGTAAAGAGATGTGTTCCCATAGCCATTTAACTTCTTTTTTTCATTCTTAAAGATCAACCTGAAATCCAAAACCAGGCCAGTTAAATTTAGTGTTGATGTGTCAAACATTTATCAACAATGGCAGTTTGCTAGAGTCTCTCTAAGAACAAGGGTCTGGGGGGATATAAAAGTCCTTTCAGTGTTTGTTATTATGATGCATCTAGATGAATTTTATTTTATTTTATTATTATTATTATTATTATTTTAATATATTTGACAGAGAGAGACACAGCGAGAGAGGGAACACAAGCACGGGGAGTGGGAGAGGGAGAAGCAGGCTTCCCGCGGAGCAAGGAGCCCTATGTGGGGCTCGATCCCAGGACCCTGGGATCATGACCTGAGCCGAAGGCAGATGCTTAACGACTGAGCCACCCAGGCGTCCCAGCATCTAGATGAATTTTAAAACTTCTTTGCCATCTGCCAAAGGTCATGTGATGTCAGACCTGGACCCTATCATACAGTGATTAGTGAGTGGCTAGTGACATATGAGGCTTTGGAGACTGGCACCTTTGATAGGTTTCTAACACTTGAATATTTCCCAGCTTGTCCCTCAGCACTTCCAAAGGGAGCAGTACAAATCCATGAGCACCCATGTGGAACTGAACTATTTGAATTATTCTCAGTTACAAGTTTCCAGGATCTGATCCAACAGTCAAAAAATATGTGCTGAGTGCCAGTATGTTCTAAGCACAGCGCTAGGTGGGAGAGTATGTAAAAAAAAAAAAAGCAAGATAGATAAAGGCTTTTGCCCTCAGGTTTTCAGTCCGATGGGAAAGGATAACATCTTCAGATTGATGTAATAAAGATTTCAAGTAGATTTCTACCAGATTCCTGTAGCAGAAGACCAGGATTATTTGGGCAAAAATATCACTTAAACTTTAAATGTCCTGATCACCACCTACACAACTAAAAGGCCCATTGACCACAGAAATGTCACAGGATTGATTTAAGTACTCAAAACACCGATGAGGCAGAATCTTTCCTTATCTCTCTAGGAGAATTATCTTGCTCAGGCTTCTATGCTCTCTCTTCTCTCTTTGTCTGGCTCTATTTTTGTCCTCTGCCTACCATATACTTTAGAATGGAAAAATTAATTAAATGACCTCAGTTTATTACCTCAATCCTAGAGCCTATCTACCTTGAGAGTTGCATAGTTCTAGATCACGTAGCATGGATAGACAACAGAAGGTAGGCACACATGCAGACAGAAATGATATGTAAAGTGGATATAGCAAATATTCCCATGGACTTTGTCATTCCTCACCTTTTCTGTTCTCCAGTGGATTTATACACAGGATGTGGTCCTGAGGAAAAGGGTCCAGAGAACACTGCCCTCTGTGGACTGGTGTATTGTTTAAGAAACAATTCCAATAGTTTTCAGTTAAAAAAAAAAAAAAAGCTTACACGAAGTATTTACTGTGTGCCGGGCAACGCGTGTCTTCCATGCTTTAATTCATTTAACCATCACAGTAAACCTTTCATTATCTCCATGTTACAGATGAGTAAACTGAGGCAGAGAAGTTACTTGTCCAAGATTACACAGCTAAAGAATGGTAGAGCTAGGATACCAATCCAGACCATTGGACTCCCAAGTTTATGTCCTTAACTAGTATACATTCTGCTGTCCTAGAGTGAAAAACTGGTTGGGAATCTTCTCTGTCACATTTCCCATTCCTCTTGAATTTGTGTCAACCGAGTGGCAATCCTAAAGTACGCTTGGCATCCACAGAAGCTAATCTATCTGCCGTGCTGGCCTCCCTGCCACAAAACAGCACGCATATTCCTGAGTCACTCGTGGCGTGAGCAGGTGGCTGGAGCTTACGCCTTCTGAATGAGCAGCCTGTCTGGAAGTGAGGCTGTCTAACTGGCTTTGCCACTGACATCACACAGGGAAATAAATTTTTAAGGCATCTCTGTACTTCTTTAACTTCCTTGAAAATGGTGTTATTTAAGTGGTTATGAAACACGCCTTGAAAAGGATTCTCTTTGATTTAAATACTTAAAACTGTACTTAATGAAGCATGTCCATTTTTAGAGTCATTGCATAATGTCTTGCCTATTAAGTGTGCTTCATAATTTTGATGGTTAAATAGTCAATTGGTAAGATAATTGGTATAATTTCTCTTTTGAAAGAGAAACCATTCTCTGAAAATCGTAAACATATTTATATAATCATCTCCTCCTTTTTGACCTCCATGGGATGCAAATCTATTCTGGCTTAGGATGTTATTTAAACTGTTTTTTATGTGTAAGACTTGCCTCTACATTTAGTTATTAAACTCCTTAAAGACACATCAAGACCTCTGGGGACACAGTAAGTGCAATACCTAATAAATATTACTGCTGAACTGAACTGAAAATATACAGATACTAAATTATCATTAGGTATAAAAATCAAGCCATAGATAATAAATAAAACTTCAGAATTAATTTTGAAAACTAATAGTCTCCTTTATTCCCCAAGGGACTGCAAGTCTCCTTTTATATTTCTGTTTACAGTTAAAATTAAATGACCCATCTTTGTGAATATAATGGAGTAGTTATTGTAAAAAGGTTATTTTTTTAAAAACATCAAAGAATAATGTGAGTTTCTAAAAGACATCAAATCCCATAATCAAATATGCTAGCTTTTCTCACAACAGAATTTTTTTTTTTTTTTAAAGATTTTATTTTATGTATTTGACAGAGAGACACAGCGAGAGAGGGAACACAAGCAGGGGGAGTGCGAGAGGGAGAAGCAGGCTTCCCGCGGAACAGGGAGCCCGATGCGGGGCTCGATCCCAGGAACCTGAGATCATGACCTGAGCCAAAGGCAGACGCTTAACGACTGAGCCACCCAGGCGCCCCTCTCACAACAGAATTTAAAATTAATAAAGCATTCAGGACTTATTCTATTCTATTCTATTCTATTCTATTCTATTCTATTCTATTCTATTCTATTTTAATCTTTATAAGGAAGACAGTTTCTATTCCCATCCATGTTGCACCCCAGCTTCCCAACCTCGTAAGTATTAGCAGCATCGAGAGTGGCATTTAAAGGAAGGCTGTCTGAATACAAGCCAGTTCCTTGCCCATGGTTTTACAAAGAAGCAGAGCTGCATATAAAATTTAAATCTTTGAGCTGGAAGTGTCAGCTATCACTGTCTCTTGTTATGGAACCAAGAACTTGGGTTTTAATTCTTGGGGCTGGTAAAACTTGCGCAGATTATGGATAGGGCCTTGTTATTAAATAGTGCTTTTTACGTTATTGGATCTCAGCTTAGAAGCTAGTAAACAAATTGCCTTGATGGATGACGAGTGATGGATGGCTGCACAGAGAGCGAGGGCCAGAAGGCCCTAAAGACAGCACGTATTTTATAAAATGCCTCCTGTGAAACATGGCCACACAGTTAGGGAGAGGAGGGAGTTGGAGCATACTTTGCATACAGTAAGGAGTGCATTTTCCCCTTATGCAAGCACAGGCATGGGATAGGGACGAGAGAGTGGGATATGGGTGAGGAAGGGGACAACAAAAAGGTGAATGACAAGCTAGTGGAAGAAAAAAGGACACACATGCCTAAAAACGCCTGAAGGAAGGTATTTCCAGGCCTCAAGTTTTCTTATTTTTAAAATGAGAAGATTGAATTATGTCTGGTTTGATAGCCATTCATAGAAACTAACTCTAGCTGGCTAATGCGAAAGCAAGAGTATACTGGGAAGATGCTGGGGTATGTAGTAACCAAAGAAGGGCTAAAAACCCAGGCCCCAGAAACAACAGGGACTAGGAACTTCAGCAGGTTGATTTGTGAATTTTCTTTCTAGAATGTTGCTTTGCACATGATTCAATAACAGGGGCCCTCTCCCCAACATCTCCCTCCCCCCAAAAAGTTCTGTGTCTCTCAACTCAAAAGTCCCAATTTCTAGGAGAAACATCCAGTTAGCTCAGGTTGGGTCAGCTGTTCACACCTGGATTATGCATCTATGACCAGGGAGATAGGATCTTAAAAGTACAAACATAGCTGTAGGGTCCCACTCTGTGTCTTAGGTGGGAATTGAGGTGGAGGGAAGTAATTTCTGGAGAAAGGCAAATAGATGAGAGCTGAGGAACCATACTATATCTTTCAGTTCCACCCAGGGTTCTACATAAACTACCATAGCTCACAAGAATATTTATAGAAATAAACAAAAGAAATCTTTAATGGTACAATTAAAGCTGGGTAAGTTTGATCAGGAAGGAGTTCTTAGAACGGAGACAATTTGAGTGGCACTTTTAAAGGGCCTGGTTTGGTGAGGCACTGCTTCAGACAGTGAGGAGAGCGTGCACAGAGAGGCTCAGGACAAGAACAGACAAGCCATGTTTTTGGAAAAGGAACCACTTTGCTTGACTAGTCCAAAAAATTGAAGTCCGAGATTAAAGAGCATTTAAATAAATTAGGTTAAAGGTGAGCTGATTTGTCAGGAGCCTGGAGTTGGGAGGCAGCCTGGAGGAGAGGAAAAGCAACATGTTGTTATGGAAAGAGCAGGAGTGGGAGCGTGGGAGCCTGGGAGCCTGGCTTCTGCCACGAATCAGCATTTTCTCTGTGGGTAATCAGGTTCTCTTGGCCTTAGTGTATTCACCTGTAAAGGGATTCTATCACTGGCAATTGGGTTTTACTTATGCATTCAAAAAATATTTATTGAGCAACTACGGTGTTCCAGGAAGAGCTTCAAGTGCTGACGATCCAGCAATGAACAAGACAAAGTGTCTTCCCTGATGGAGCTACATACCCAGCTGATAAAGCAACCATCAAAACAGTGTTTGATTCAGACTCCTAATGATGATGAACCTCGCCGTGTTTCCTTGCTCCCGCATTTCCTGTACACACTTCCTTCCCAGAGCCACCTCTTGGAGTTACATTCTTCCTTTGCTAGCTCCCCCTGCCCATCAGATGGTTTTGTCATCATCACAAAATACTTGCCAGATGCGTAAATGGAGTGTTTGAAGAGTCCCAACAGTAACCCCACTCTTTCTTTTCCAAGTTGTGAACCATTGAAGAAATAAGACAAGAGTAAAGCAGATGATTCCTTAGTTACTGGCAAATGCTAGGGCACAGTTTATACTTGCTGTGAAGAAGTCCTTTGGACAGTAAGCCCCAGAGTTAGACTCATTGGGTCAGTCCAGGCCCTCCTCCTGGTGGCTCTCCTCCTGGTGGCTCTCCTCCTGGTGGCCCTCCTCCTGGTGGCCTGCCCTGTGTGGTTTACTGATGGAGGAGAGAGCAGAGGCATGTTTCTTACTGACAGCTGGTTCCCAGGAGATGGAGAAAGCCTGGATTACACACATCCAGTTCCTCTCCCCAACTCACAGCCAGTAAGTCGCTCCTCCTCCCTGAACTCACTGGCTATTGATATATTGTTATCTCTTTTCTATCTGGATAAAGGAAGAAAATTTTATTTCACTTCCCCGATAGAAACAGGGCAGGGACAGGACCCCATGCAACATTCCCTGTGTAGCACTGTTACACCCAGCCCCGACTACAGGAATCCTGGGTTCCCTTGTTTAACACTCATAACTACTATTGCACGGTCCACTTCAGCAAGTTGTCTAGACTCTTTGTATATTGTTTTTGTAAGGCCTGGGGTCTCTGGTGAGTTTTCCACCAAACACTTGGAAATTAGGAAGACTGCTACCATAAGAGATTAGACACAGGCATATCATTGGGAGGACAACAAAATAACTATGAAGCCAGCAGTGCTCGACTGAGTAAGTGGCTGGGCCTATGCTGGCAATTATGAGGTGGCTACATGTGGTGATTTAAATTTAAATTAATGAAAATGAAATGAAATAAAACATTCCCTTCCTCAGTCTCACTAGTCACTTTCAAAGTGCTCAATAGACAATATGGCTAGTGGCTATCATGTTGGACCGTGCAGACGGAGGACATTTTATCATCACAGAGCTTTCCTGGCTGGTGTTCATCTAGAAAAGCACCCATTAGTTGATTGAAGTGTTGGTCCGTTGATTAACCTTTGAAGTGCAGACAATGGAGAGCCCTCAAGTCAAACCTGGGCACTGAGATTACATCAGTCTGGGTCCTGGGAGAAAACAGATGGCACACTTAAAGGGTTAATTGAAGAGAGTTCAATAAACAGATTATGTACAAAGTTGTGGATTGGGCTGAGTGAAACAAAAAAAGATGGTGAAGCATCTGGAAGCTTTGCATAGTGAGTAGCCATCAACGGCTCTGGTGTTGAAAGGTCTGAGAGGAATGACATCCCTGGTCAGGCCCAGAATGCCTTCTGAGATCCCATGAAATCTGGCATCAGAGGAAAGAGCTACTCTGTTGTAAAGCAGAGTGGAGCCAGCAGCCCAGTGTGTCTCCCAGCAGTCCTTACCTATGGCTCAGCCGGTACCTACGTGGCCTTGACCCAGGGACTGATCCTAGAGAGCGTGACTGCAAGATGGGAGCCAGAGGAGCATGTGCACTCTGATTCCTGCCCACCTCCCATCCTCGTGTATCCAGGTCCTCTAGGCCTGAGTGAACAGGGTCACCCCAGCCCTGTAGGCTGTCTTCCTAGAGTTGTGGTTTCCTGCACTGCACTCCTGAGGCAGAGTGGGGAAGGTCTTTGAGTCAGACTCTATTGACCTGTGCTGGCAGGATACATGGGGAGTCAGGGAACCTGAGTGGTTCCCAGTGGTACCCAGGATGGCAAGGCTAGGGAGTTCCTTGAGATCAGGGTACAGGCAACTGAATTTTGGAGCCGGGTGAACCTTGGCATTGCTGTGAATTCTGCAAAAGTCCCCAGGGGGGACAGGGTCCATCCCTGCAAGTGCTGAATCCAGGGTGTATGGATGCTGAGTCACCATGACTGGCACATGCGCAGCACACTCCACCAACTTGCCCCCAGGCGTCTGGCCCCCTTGGTCCTCAGATAGGGCCTTCCCTCACCCACCAGGCCATCTTCCTAGGTCAGACTTTCCCCATGTGTCATTGATGAGGACATTTGAATTGTGGTTACCATCAGACCCTATATGGCCCTGCTGTTCATATGGGGCTAGGCATCTGTCTGCCAGTCATAATTCCCAAGTGCTTTGTTTTGGAGGCAAATTATTTTCAGAGAAGAATTCATCTTTCCTAGCAGTTTATTTAATATAGGCTCACTGTGGGAATTTCACAAGCCAATAACATACAGAATAATGTCTCTTACTAAGCCAATAAAGAAATGACAAAGTCTAAATCAATCATAGATTAATTATACTATTGTTCCAGGCAAGGGAACACTTAAGAATTAGAGTCCAAATTTAGTTGAGGTGTACCTTTATATGATTTGGTACTTGGGAGAGATAGCTTAGTCAACTAACACCTGATGTCTAACTGCCAGCATCAGAGTAAAAGTCCCCTGTTGTGAGAGCATGGTGCTAGCAAATGATGCCACTGGGATTGACAGGCAAGATGATATTCTTCAAAGGGCCATTGTATGGCTTTTGCTAATAAAAGAGGTGCTTCTACTGCTGCAGGAGCCAGTTGCCCCAAGATCTTCAAAGAGCTGTTTTAGATCAGCAAAACGTAACCTTGCCCAGACCAATCTCACGTAGTCCTCACGAACTCTCAGAATGTATAGTTTAAATACTGGTAGTTCAGCTGCTGAGGACTTAACTGGTGAGAAAAATGAGATGATGGTATCCTGACACAACTTACTTTATTTTGATATAACAAAACAATGGTTTTTGTTTTTGTCATAAACAACTGGATTGAAACAACTTTGCTTAAGTCATAAACAAGTGGATTTGAAGTCATATCAAACCAACACACAACACTGAGTCACATTGTCTAGTATATATGCAGTTTGCTCCCTGACACCTGTTCTAGTCATCTGACCCATTTGGCCTGTTGGCTAGGGACTGCTTTTGCTTACCAAGGAATTTTTAGGGTAGCATTTCTCCTCACTGCTTCATTGATGAAAAGGTTTGAATGGTGATTACTGTCAGGTTCCATATGCTCTTCCTCTCCTTATGGGGAGTAGGGGCCTGACTGGCGACTATGATTCTCCCATCGCATGGAGTCCTAATCAGGCCTGGAATGGCTCCTGAGAGCCTGGGAAGACTGGCTCTGATATCACAAGAGATCTGCCATCAGAGGAATTAGCTATTCTGGTTGGAGCAGAATGAACCCTTTTATTCTGTGTATTCCCCACAAGTCCATGCCTGTTACCCAAATTACCGCACCTGATCCAGGTGCCCATCCATGGGAGTCTCCATTCTTCAGAGCAGCCAGCACATGGGTACTTTGCTCCCTGGGAAATTCCTGAACTCAGATTTCTAGGACTGTGTGTACAGAAGGTGCCCCAGACAGCAAGCTGTCTTCCTAAGCAAGGGCTTACTTTCACTACATTGACGATGTGAAGAGAAAGGTCATTGGAATCAGTTCACTGTGGTCCACTATTGATGAGATACTCAGGCCTATGTAGAAAGCAGTCCTCCCAGATGTTTTTCATTAGAGAAGTTCCAAGATTTGCCTCTTATCACAAGGATCAGGAATTCCCATGAGACCTGGCTTAAGGAAAAGAGGCGACTGTTTTGGAGTGGAGTGGACCATGTCATGGCTGTAAGACCACCAGTAGTCCACAATGAGAATAGGTAAATCCCCAGCAGTAATGGACCTGAAACATAAGCCAGAAATGTAAATAGCAAGTCCTTGTGGCTCTAGCATGGGTAGTTCTAGCCTCCTCTTCTTGCCCAAGGCATCGGACCTCTAGACCTGTGGTGTGGGGCCACGCTTCACCCAGCCAGATGCATTCCCAGAGCATCTTTGCCCATTAATTAGATCTGCCCTCAGCAGAATTAGCCCCTCATCTAAAAAAATATATATTTTATTTTGTTCTTCTTCTTCTTTATCCATGCATCTATCAGTGGACATATGGAATGCTTCCATAATTTTGTTATCGTAAATAATGCTGCAATAGAGATGTATATATCTTTTCAAATTAGTGTTTTCATATTATTTGGGTAAATACTCAGTAGTGGAATCACTGAAACTCCATATTGTTTTCCAAAGTGGCTGCACCAATTTGCATTCCCACCAACTGTGCAAGGTGGTTCCTTTTTCTCCATGTCCTTGCCAATACTTGTTTCTTGTGTTTTTTATTTTAGCCATTCTGACGGGTGTAAGGTGATATTGTGGTATTGAGTTGCAGATTTGCATTACCCAGAAGATGAGTGATGTTGAGCATCTTTTCATCTGTCTGTTGGCCATCAGTATATCTTCATTGGAGAAATGTCTGTTCATGTTTTCTGCCCATTTTTAAATTGAATTATTTGGGGGTTTTGGTGTTGAGTTATATAAGTTGTTTATATATTTTGGATACTAACCCATTATCAGATATAACATTTGCAAATATCTTCTCCCATTTAGTAGGTTGTCTTTTAGTTTTCTTGATTATTTCCTTTGCTGTGCAGAAGCTTTTCATTTAAAAAAAAATTTTTTTAGAGAGAGAGCACGTGCGAGTGTGGGAGGAGGAGGGGCAGAGGGAGAGGAAGAGAGAGAATCTTTTTTGTTTTTTTTTTTAAGATTTTATTTATTTATTTGACAGAGAGAAAGCACAAGCAGGGGGAGGGGCAGGGAGAGGGAGAGGGAGAAGCAGGCTCCCCACTGAGCAGAGAGCCCAAAGTGGGGCTCGATCCCAGGACCCTGGGATCATGACCTGAGCCAAAAGCAGACGCTTAACCACCTGAGCCACCCAGGCACTCCAGAAACTTTTCATTTTGATGTAGTTCCAATTGTTTATTTTTGCTTTTGTTACCTTGCCTCAGGGGACATATTTAGAGAAATGTTGCTGTGGCCGATGTGGGAGAAATCACCGCCTGTGCTCTCTTCTAGGATTTTTATGGTTTTGAGTCTCATATTTAAAATCTTTAATCCATTTTGAGTTTATATTTTGTATGGTATAAGAAAGATAGTCCAGGGGCGCCTGGGTGGCTCAGTCATTAAGCGTCTGCCTTCGGCTCAGGTCATGATCTCAAGGTCCTGGGATCGAGCCCCTCAATGGGCTCCCTGCTGGGCGGGAAGTCTGCTTCTCCCTCTCCCTCTGCCCCTGCTTGTGTTCCCTCTCTCACTGTGTCTCTCTCTGTCAAATAAATAAATAAAATCTTTAAAAAAAAGAAAGAAAGAAAGATAGTCCAGTTTCATTCCTTTGCTCTCCAATTTCCCAGCACCTTTTGCTGAAGAGACTGTCTTTTTTCATTGCGTATTCTTGCCTCCTTTGTCAAAGACTAATTGACCGTATACTCATGGGTTTATTTCTGTGCTCTCTCTTCTGTTCAATTGATCTATGTGCCTATTTTTGTGTCAGTACCATACTGTTTTGATTCCTACAGCTTTGTAGTATATCTTGAAATCTAGGATTCTGATACCACAAGTTTTGTGTTTCTTTTTCAAGATTGCTTTGCCTATTCAGGGTCTTTGTGGTTCCATACAAATTTTAGAATTATTTTTTCTAGTTCTGTGAAAAATGCTGTTTGTATTTTGATAGGGATTGCATTAAATCTGTAGATTGCTTTAGATAGTATGGACATTTTAACAATATTTGTTCTTGCAATCCATGACCATGGAATATCTTTCCATTTGTTTGTGTCATCTTCAATTTCTTTCATCAGTGTTTTATTGTTTTCAGAGTATGGGTCTTTCACTTCCCTTGTTAAGTTAATTCATAGGTATTTAATTATTTTTGGTGCAATTGTAAATGGGATTGTTTTATTAATTTCTCTTTCTGCTATTTCATTATTAGTGTATAGGTATGCAATGGATTTCTTTTATTGATTTTGTATCCTGCAACCTTATGGAATTCATTCATCAGTTCTAGTAGTATTTTGGTGGAGTCTTCAGGGTTTTCTATATATAGTATCATGTCATCTGCAAATAGTGAAAGTTTTACTTCTTCCTTACCAATTTGGGTGCATTTTATTTCTTTTTCTTGTCTGATTGCTGTGGCTGGGACTTCCAGTACTATGTTGAATAAAATTGGTAAGAGTGGATATTCTTGTCTTGTTCCTGATCCTATAGCTTTTCCCCTTTGAGTATGATGGCTGCAGTGTGTTTTTTTTTTTTTTTAAGTTTTTTTTTTTTTTTTTTAAAGAGAGAGACACAGTGAGAGAGGGAACACAAGCAGGGGGAGTGGGAGAGGGAGAAGCAGGCTTCCCGCCGAGCAGGGAGCCCGATGCGGGGCTCGATCCCAGGACCCTGGGATCATGACCTGAGCCGGAGGCAGACGCTTAACGACTGAGCAACCCAGGCACCCCTGCAGTGTGTTTTTCATATATGGCCTTATTATGTTGAGGTATGCTCTCTTTAAACTTACTTGGTTGAAGGTTTTTATCATGAATGGATGTTGTACTTTGTCAGATGCTTTTCTGCATCTAATGAAATGATCATATGGCTTTTATCCTTTTTCTAGTCGATGTGATGTATCATGTTGATTGGTTTGTGAATATTAAACCACACTTGCATCCTAGGAATAAATCCCACTATACTGTGGTGAATTATTTTTAATATATTGCTGGATTTAATTGGCTAATTTTTTGACGATTTTTGCATCTATGTTCATCAGGAATATTGGTCTGTAGTCCTCTTTTTGTAGTGTCTTTATCTGGCTTTGGTATCAGGGTAATGCTGGCCTCATAAAATGAACTTGGAAGCTTTCCTTCCTCATCTGTTTTTTGGAATGGTATGAGAAGACTAGGTATTAACTCTTCTTTAAATGTTTGGTAGAATTGGGGTGCCTGGCTGACTCAGTCCATAGAGCATGTGACTCTTGATCTCAGGGTCATGAGTTCAAGCCCCACAATGGACATGGAGACCACTTAAACAAACAAACAAACAAACAAACAAACAAACAAATGTTTGGCTGAATTTACCTGTGAAGCCTTCTGGTCCCAGACTTTGGTTTGTTGATTAGTGATTACATTTCATTGCTGGTTATCAGTCTGTTCAAATTTTATATTTCTTCCTGATTCAGTTTTGGGAGGTTTTTTGTTTCTAGGAATTTATTCATTTCTTCTAGGTTGTTTGGTTTGTTGGCATATAATCTTTCATAATACTCTCTTATAATCCTTTGTATTTCTGTGGTGTTAGTTGTTATTTCTCATCTTTCATTTCTGATTTTGCTTATTTGAGCCCTCTCTTTTTCTTTTCTCTTTTCTTTTCCTTTTTCTCTTCTCTTCTTTCTTTCTTTCTTTTTCTCTTCTTTTCTTCTTTCTTTCTTTCTTTCTTTCTTTTTTTCTTTCTTTTTTTTTTTCTTTTTTTCTTTCTTCTTTCTTTCTTTCTCCCTCTCTCTCTCTCTCTCCCTCCCTCCCTTCCTTCCTTCTTCCTTTTTTTTTTTTTTTAATAAGTCTGGCTACAAGTTTCTCAATTTTGTTGATCTTTTCAAAGAACCAGATCCTGATTTTACTGCTCTGTTCTATTGCCTTTTTAGTTTTTATTTTGTTTATTTCTGCTCTAATCCTTATTATTTTCTTCCTTTTACTGGTTTGGGGTTTTTTTGGTCTTCTTTTTCTAGCAGACATTAGGTTGGGTTGCATATTTGAGATTTTTCTTGCTTCCTGAGGTAGGCCTGTATCGCTATAAACATCCTTCTTAGAACAGCTCTTGCTACATCAAAGATTTTGGACTATTGTGTTTTCATTTTCATTTGTCTTCATGTATTTTTTAAAATTTCCTTTTGATTTCTTGGTTAACCCATTCATTGTTTAGTAGCATGTTATTTAACCTTCATTTGTGTTCTTTCCAGATTTTTTCTTGTGGTTGATTTTTAGTTTCATAGCGTTGTTATCAGGAAAGATGGATGGTATGACTTCAGTCTTTTAGAACTTGTTGAGACTTGTTTTGTGGCCTAACATGTGATCTATTCTGGAGAATGTTTCATGTGCATTTGGAATGAATGTGTATTCTGCTATTTCAGGATGGAATGTTTTTAATATATTTGTTAGGTCCATGTGGTCCAATGTGTCATTCAAAGCCACTGTTTCCTTGTTGATTTTCTTTCTGGATAATCTATCCATTGATGTAAGTGGGCTGTTCAGGTCCCCTACTATTATTGTATTTGTTTGTTAATAGCAACTTTATGTATTTACATGAGAGATATGCTCTCATGTTGGATGCATAAATAGTTATAATTGTTATATCTTCTTGTTGGATTGTTCCCTTTATGATTATGTAGTGTCCTTCTTTGTCTTTTCTTATAGTTTTCATTTTATAGTCTATTTTATCTGATATAAGTAATGCTACCCTGGCTTTCTTTTCACTTTCATTTTCATGATAAATGCTTTTCCATCCCTTCACTTTCAATCTGTATGTGTCTTTAGGTCTGAAATGAGTCTCTAGTAGGCAGCATATCGATGGGTCTTGCTTGTTTATTTATTCAGTTACCCTATGTCTTTTGATTGGAGCATTTAGTCCATTTACATTCAGTGTAATTATTTCAGTATGTCATTTTGTTACTTGTTTTATGGTTGCTTTCGTAGTTCTTCTCTGTTCCTTACTCTCTTGCCCTCTTTTCTCATGGTTGATTGGCTTTCTTTAGTGATATACTTGGATTCCTTTCTCTTTTTGCATTTCTAGTCCCAGTTTTTGATTTGTGGTTACCATTAGGTTTATACGTAACATCTTATGCATATAGTAGTCTATATTAAGTTGGTGGTTCTTAAGTTTGAGCCTATTCTAAAAGCACTATATGTTGTCCTCCCCCACCCCCATTATATGTATGTGCTGTCATACTTTATATCTTTTTATTTTGTGAATCCTTGACTGATTTTTATAGATATTCTTAATTTTACTGCTTTTGTGCTTCCTGCTTTCCTTGCTCCTGCTTTTGGTCTTTCCTTTCCACTCCAAGAATCCCCTTTAACATTTCCTGGAAAGCTGGTTTAGTGGTGATGAATTCCTTTAAATTTTGTCAAGGAAACACTTTATCTCTCCTTCTATTCTGAAAGATAGCCTTGATGGATAAAGTATTCTTGGTTGCAGGTTTTCTTCTTTCAGCACTTTGAATATATCATGCCACTCTGTTCTGGCCTGCAAAGTTTTGGCTGAAAAATCAGCTGATAGACTTGGGCATTGCCCCCTTGTATGTAACTGCTTTCTTTTCTCATGCTGCTTTAAAAATGCTCTCTTTATCACTACTTTTTGCCATTTTAATTATTATGTGTCTTGGTGTGGACCTCCTTGGGTTGATTTTCTTGGGGGCTCTCTGTGCCTCCTGGATCTGGATTTCTGTTTCCTTCCCCAGATTCAGGAAGCTATTATTTCTTCAAATAAATGTTCTGCCCCCTTTTTTCTCTGTTTCTTTCTGGGCTTCCTATAATGCAAATGTTACTATGCTTGATCTTGTTGCTGAGTTCCCTTAATCTGTTCTCAGTTTTTTAATATTCTTTTTTCTTTCTCCTGTTCAGCTTGATTGCTTTCCATTACTCTGTCTCTCAGGTTGCTAATCCATTCTCCTGCTTCCTCTAATCTATTCTTTATTCCCTCCAGTGTATTTTTAATTTCAGTTATTGAGTTCTTCATCTCTGATTTGTTCTTTTTTATGTTTTCTATATCATTGTTGAGAGCCCCACTGAGGTCTTCCACTCTTTCCTCAAGTCTAGTGAATATCTTTATGACCACTTCATTAAATTCTCTATCAGCATATTACTTATCTCTGGTTCATTTAGCTCTCTTGCTGTGATTTTGTCCTCTTCTTTCATTGGGAGACATTCTCCTCATTTTGTCTAACTCTCCATGTCTGTTTCTATGTGTTAGGGAAGTCAGCTACATACCTGCTCATGAAAGCGGTGGACTTATGAAGAAGAGGTCCTGTAGTGCCCTACAGGACAATGTCTCCTGTTCACCAGAACCTGGTGCTTCAGGAGTGTCTCTTATGTGTGTTACATGCACCCTACTGTTGTGGCAGTGCCACATTTACCCTCGGTCCAGTCATCTGCAATGGCAACTTTGCCTGTTGTGGACAGGGTTTGGTTCCTCTATTGTTAGCCGGCCAGTCTGGGGCCACTTTGTGCTTGAGTTGGATCAGACCAGGCACTTGCCAGAGCTGCAGTGGCACTGAACTGCAGGGCACTCTGACTGTGTTATCCCCTGAGAGGTTTTCATCAATCAGACCAGATGTCTGCCCCTCCCCGCTCCCAGTGCTGGGGTAGCAATCCAGCAGCTGTGTGTGGTTATCTTTCCCTCTCCCTGGGGCAGGAGTCACTTTGGAGTGTTGGTGGCCCCTGTCAGGTCTGCTTGCACAATGCCATGCTTGTGGCACTGCTTCAGTTTGGAAGGGGCAGGTCTGCAGGAGAATGTGGGGGAGGGGTGTACTGTTAGCAAGCAAGGTAGAGAGTGTTTAAGCTGTACTGGTTCCATCAGGTGTCTATGTATCTAGGCTGGGGGACAGGGGAGTGAAATGGCAACCACCAGCTCTTTTGTTCTTGGGAAAGTGTCCTAATGATCCCTGCCCTTCCATCACATACTCTGAAATTATTAAATAAATCTTCCCATACACCCATGATTTTCAAACTCCTGCTTATGTTGTTATCAGGGGGACTGTTCGTTGTGTTGTCTCTCTAAAGGTGGGGACTCAGTTTCCTATCCCCCTCCCACTCTCCCAGAGCCTGCTGATTTTTAAAGTTCAAGTATTAAGCCTCACTGATTATAAGAACTCATGAAGTTAAGCCCCTGTGGTTTTCAATGCCAAACGTTATGGGGATTCATATTCCCAGTGGAGGTCCACTGAGCCTGGAGTGCCTGGGGTGGGGCCCGTTCCTCCCCCTTCTCCATGCTTACAGTGTCCCTTCCTCTTGGGGAGAGTCTAAGGTGTCAGTTCCCAACCAAATCTCAACTGTTCCTACTCTTTACGCTGTGGCCTCTTCTCTACATGTAGCTATGGAGAGTGTTCTGCCAGGCTTTGGGTCATTTTCTGGATTATTTACACTGATGTGGGTGTTATCTACTTGTACTCATTGGAAGAAGTGAGCTTAGGATCCTCCTAGTCTGCCATCTTCCCTGGAAGTGTTCAGCTTTTTCTCCATGTTAAAGCCTGACAAAAGCTGGTGGCCTTGGGTGTTCCACACAAGCCACTATATGGGGCTTGGACCATGGTCTGCTGGTGTCTAACCTGGGGACTGAGCCCATGCAGCCTGGCCGCAAGGTTTGGAGAGCCCAGCACATGCACAAGCTGCTCTCTATCTACCTCCTGCCCTCAGGTTTCCAGCACCTCCAGACCTGGAGAAATAGGGGCTGTCTTAGCCCAGAAGGCTACCTTCCCTTAGCTAAGGCTGCTCCAAGGGCACACCTGTTGCCAAGAGGGGAAGCCCATCTGAGTGAGACCAGCTGTGGCCCTGTGCCTAAGGTGGGCTCAAGGTATCTCTCCAGTGTTTGGCAGGGGAGGGAGTCTGGCACCGCAAAAGTCTGTTAGGAGCCAATATCCCAGACAAACCCAAGATGATGAGGCCAAGGGATTCCCTCTGGTATCTGGCTTCAGTCACAGGCATGAAAGGGTGTGGTGGAGTGCTGTGGACCTGGGCACTGCAGTGAGTGCCCCACAAGTCCCCACCATGAGACTGGTCCATCCCCGCATATCCAAGTCCCAGGGACTCAGCTGAGGCCACTTGAATGCTGAGGCTCTGGGGCTGGTGGGTGAATCCTGGGCATCAGACTCCCCTCAGCCCGCTGGATTGGGACTGCTCTCCCTCACCAGTCCTTCTTCCTGTGTCATCACTGCTCTGCACTGACCTATTGATGATAAAGAGGTTTGAGTGGTCATTCTGGCACACCCCATCAAGCCCACCTGTCCTTATTGGACAAGGGGCCTGTTTGGCAATGGTGATTTCTAGGTGTCTCCCATCCCATCTAGTACTGCTGGGATCTGGCTTCAGAGGGGTCAACTGTTCTGGCTGGGAGCAGGGTGGACCCTTTGGTCCCCAAGGGAACCCCATAAGCCCAAATGTGGCCCAACCATCCCTACCTGGCCCTGACCCTGGGGCTGAGGCCAGGGAGCCTGGCTCCCACCTCAGGATGGCCAATGCAAGGGTGCTGCCCTCCATATGCACTTTCTGCCCTCAGACTTCCCAGATGGACTGAGGTCCATACTCAGCTGTGGGCACGGGGAGGGGCCAGCCTACCCCATTACCTTCCCTGGAGCCAAGGGTCCTGTTACTGCACCCCTGAGGCTGCTGGAAAAAGGTCATTTGAGTAAGAGTCCTGGTAGCCCTGTGCAGTTGGGGTAGCCAGGGCCTCTGAGGGAGTCAAGTCTCTCAGGTGTCTCTCATCCAGATACTTTCTGGCCCTACCTGGGGAAGGCAAGGTTCAGGAGCTCCATGCCATCTGTCTTGGGCAGAGCACAAAAATGGGTCTCAAAGCAGTGTGGAATTGGGCATAGCTATGAGTGCCCTGGAAGTCCCCAGAAGTGAGTTGATTTACCTCATAGCTCATAATTAGGGTCGAATACCAGGGTGCCAGAATGCTGCTCACAAATGCAGAGTTAGCTTAGGCATACTTACCTCTTGGCATTAGGCTTTTTTTGCCTGTTCAGTAGGACTTGCCTTCTTGCCAAGCATCCCCACTGTGGGCAGCATCCTCACTGTGGCCACAGCTATTCCTACACACCCTTGAGCTGGGGACCAATCCTAGGGTGCCTGGATGTTGAGTCACACACGCTTTTGTATGGATCATTCCCTTCTGTGCACCTGTCCTCAGATATCCTGTACATGTTTTCTTGGATAGGGACTCCCCCTTACCTAATGGGACCATTCTCCTGGGGCCAGAGTTCTCTGCATTTAACTCTTGGTGGGGAGGCTGGAAAAATCCTTTACTCTTATGGCCCTGGTGAATGTCTGGGAATAGGGGTCATTCTAAGTAGTCAGGCCTCCCTGATGTCTGTTGTGCTACCTTTCTGTCTTGCTGGCATGGCATGGCTCCTGAAATCCTACAAGATATGTACACAGGGTAATTGGCATCTCTGGTTTAGAGCAGGCTGGACTTTGACAGTGTGATGTGTCCCCCAGACGTCTCTGCTTGTCATCTTCCCTGTCCCTTCCCATTCTAGACTCAGGGACAGATTCCAGGGAGACTATGCACTGAGTTGCACTGCATTTCTTTATGGAGTTCATTCTCAGGCACCTGCCTTCTGGCTCTTTGATCTGGCCTAAGCTCTCTCACATGGACATACATCCATAATCAGATACAGGAAAGAAGAGGGTGCTTTGGACCATGCACTTTTTCCTGTCTGCTTGCCTTCTATGTGCTCCCTTACTATTATCCTGTCTTCTTCCTGCCCGGCACACCCTGTATACTTCCTCTGCACCCAAGCCAACATGAAGTCATAACACTTTACAAAGGCAATAGTTAAAGCTCTATAACCCAATGGCAGAGAAACCTATTGCATCCAGGCATGGTGAAGTTTTATGCTACAGCTGAGTACCTGGATCATGTGTGTGTTGATTAGGTCACACCCACATGGAATTAGATTGTGGGGAGCTTCAGACTTACGGCATACTGTCTGGTGGTCAGAACTGTGGAGCATCCAAAATGATGTTCCACACTTGCCCTTACTTCCCCTTTGCTGCTTCCTGACTCTCCTCTCTCACTCCCAGCCCATGGTTAATGTGGGCCCGCACATGGATCCAAGGTCTGAGTTGTAGAATCTCAGAGCAAAAAGGCACCTCAAAAAAATCACTTGGTCCAACCCTTTCCTTTTGAATAGATGAGAAAACTGAGTCCAAGAGAAGTAAAGTGACTTGGCACAGGTTAGTCTAGGGCAAAACCAGCACTAGAACCAAGGTGTCCGAGAAGAAAGGCTTTTAGATAAAGGGTCAAAAGACAGGGATAAGTCTTAGCTCTGCCTTGTAGGAAGTGCATGGCTTAGGATAAAACTCACATGCCCTTGCTCATTTCCATAATTGTTCCAGCCACCTCTGCCTATCCAAAAGGCAGTTGCAAAGACCAAATTAAATAATAGATATGAGACAGGGCTTTAGATACTGTTAAGCCTCCTATCAATGTAAGATTTTTACTATGTCCAGTCAATGGTGTACCAAGGCAGCCTTGTGTGCTGACAATAAGAAGGTACATTGTCTGTAGAGAATTTTAAAGTAATTTTAAAACTGATTGAAATTTGGTTGCTTTTTGTTATCACCATGTTTGGCAATTCTAAATAATATCAGTAATAAGACATTCTTTCTTGAAATTATTTTTCATTTTGGAGCAGGTTTCTAGCTTCTCTCAAGATTAGAACTTTCCTAGGTATAAAATAGCTATGTCTTTACTTGCCAGACCACTCCTGGGAAATAGTGGCTTTCTTTTTCCCTCCTCAAAACCTGTTAAGCCCATCCTTTTTTGTTTCTATCTGGAATAATTCCTAGAGCAGAATAACTTCCTTGTACTTATTTTAAACAAGACTTATTGAGCAGAGAGCTTTGCTTAGAGCCTCTTGTTGGCATACAATATAATATTTATTCATTGTGAAGCAGACCTGTGGGTTCTAATATCTTGCTTTCACTGTTTTTGTTTAATGGGCATATATTTTCCATAAAATATTGGTACTACCATTCCTAGCCATCTCACAAAGCTGTCTAGCTGTGTACTGGCTTTAGAGATAATATGTGTAGAACAGTTAACATAGTGGCACCTAAATGAAGTGCAATAATCCATTTTCCTTCCTTCCTACTTCTCTCTCTCCACCCTCTCTTCCTTTGGTAGAATTTTTTAAGGTTGACCTCCTATTTGCCTACAATATGTAAGCATGAGAATGGGGTTGGCTGATGTCTTTTGTATATTTGTTTTTCCAAGTTCACCACATTCAATTTACTAAAGTTGCATAAAATAAAAAGTTCTTCCAGCAGGCGGCACTGTAGGCTTCCAGAGGATCTGGAAGCCACTGGTTCCAGAAGTAGGTGCCCATCCTACAGTCAGAAAAGAAGTCTTACCTTCTGTGTTTGTTCAAGGATAGAGTCGCATGCTAAGGATTTCATCCTGGAATCCAACAGCGTTTTCATGTTATCCTGTTACAGACAAGACAATCAGTACATACGGCCTTCCTGAAGTCCTAGCCACAGCAATCAAACAACAAAAAGAAATAAAATGCACCCAAATTGGTAAGGAAGAACTAAAACTTTCACTATTGGTAGATGACATGATACCAAATATAGAAAACCCTAAAGACTCCACCAAATACTACTAGAACTGATAGATGAATTTATGAATTTAAGAAGGTTGCAGGATACATAATCACTATACAGAAATCCATTTCATTTCTATACACTAATAATGAAGTAGCAGAAAGAGAAATTAACAATCCCATTTACAACTGCACCAGAAATAACAAAATACCTAGGAATAAACTTAACCAAGGAGGGGAAAGACATGTACTCTGAAAACTATAAAACACTGATGAAAGAAATTGAAAATGACACAAACAAATGAAAAGACATTCCATGCTCATGGATTGGGAGAACAAATATTGTTAAAATGACCATACTATCCAAAACAATCTACAGATTCAATGCAATCCCTATCAAAACCCCAATAATATTTTTCACAGAACTAGAACAAATAATCCTAAAATTTGCAGAGAACCACAAAAGACCCTGAATAGACAAAGCAATCTTGAAAAAGAAACACAAAACTGGTGGTATCACAATCCCAGATTTCAAGATATACTACAAAGCTGTAGGAATCAAAACAGTATGGTACTGTCTCAGAAACAGACACATAGGTCAATGGAATAGAATAGGGAGTCAGAAATAAGCCCATGATTATATGGTTAACTAAGCTACAACAAAGGAGCCAAAATGTGCAATGCGAAGAAGATAGTCTCCAACAAATGGTGTTGGGAATTCTGGGCATCTATGTACAAAGGAATGAAATTGGACTACTTTCTTACACCATACAAAATATAAACTCAAAGTGGATTAAAGATCTAAGTATGAGAATTAAAAGCATAAAAATCCTAGAAGAGAGCACAGGCAGTGATTTCTCTGACATCAGCCATAGCAACATTTTTCTAAATATGTCTCCTGAGGCAAGGAAACAAAAGCAAAAATAAACTATTGTGACTACATTAAAATAAAAAGCTTCTGCACAACAAAGGGAACAGTGAACAAAACAAAAAGACAACCTAGTGAATGGGAGAAGATATTTGCAAATGTTATATCTGATAACGGGTTAGTATCCAAAAATATATAAACAACTTCTACAACTCAACACCAAAATCCCCCAGATAATCCAATTTAAAAATGGGCAGAAAACATGAACAGATATTTTTTCAGAGAAGACATCCAGATGGCTAACACATGAAAAGATGCTCAACATCATTCATCATCAGGGAAATGCAAATCGAAACCACAATGAGATATTACCTCATACCTGTCAGAATGGCTAAAATAAAAAATGCAAGAAACAACAGGTATTGGCAAGGATGTGGAGATAAAGGACCCCTTGTGCACTGTTGGTGGGAATGCAAATGTACAGCCACTGTGAAAACAGTATAGAGGTTCCCCCAAAAATTAAAAATAGGATTACCATATGATCCAGTAATTACACTACTGCATATCTAAACAAAAATATGAAAACAGTAATTCATAAATATATATGCACTCTTACGCTTATTGCAGCATTATTTACAATAGCCAAATTATGCAAACAGCTCATGTGTCCATTGATAGATGAATGGATAGAGAAGATGTGGATAAAGAATATATATATATATGTGTGTGTGTGTGTGTATATATATATATATATAATGGATATTATTCAGCCATAAAAAAGTGTGAAATCTTGCCATTTGCAGCAACATGATGGACCTAGAGGATATAATGCTAAGTGAAATGAGTGAGTCAGAAAAAAAGAACTACCATATGATTTCACTCTTATGTAGAATTTAGGAAACCAAACACATGAACAATGAAAAAATGAAACAAACCTAAAAACAGACTTTTAATATAGAGAACAAACAGGTGGTTCCCAGAGGGAAGGTGGGGGGGGATGGGTGAAATGTGTGAAGAGGATTAAGGGTGCACCTATCATGATGAACACTGAGTAATGTGTAGAATTGTTGAATCAGTATATAGTACACCTGAAACTCATAAAACACTGTACGTTAATTATACTGGAATTAAAAAAATTAAGTAGACCACTAAGGACACAAGATTTTTAAAATGGAATTAACAAGCTGTCTCTCTCAAAGCATAACATACACACACTGTGGTATGCAGCCTCTTACATGTCTCTCAACAATCTCTCTGTCTCCTGGATTCATACCCCTGTGTAATTAATTCCCTGCCCTTGAGTGTGGCCTTTGTAGTTGTCTTCTAACAAACAGAATATGGCAAAGCTTTTGGATGTCACTTCTGTGTTTAGGTTGCAGAAACTGTGACTTCCATCTTGCTCTCTCTCAATCTCCTTTTCTCTCTTAGCCCTGTCTCTGGGTGAAACATGATGGCATGTTTTAAGTAGCTTTATAGAGACACTGATAGGCAAGGAACTTATGTCTCTGGCCAATAATCAGTGAAGACCTACAGCTTGTGAACAGCCATCTGATTGATTTTGGAAGTGGATTTCTGAGGCCAAGAGCGAAGTGAATGAACTTGGAAGCAGGTTCTCCCTCAGGAGAGTCCTGATGCATTGACAGCCATCTTATGAGAGACCCTGAGTCAGAGGCACCCAGCTAAGCCTTGCCCACAAAAAGTGTGACATAATAGATGTGTGTGGTTTTATGTCTCTAAGATCTGGGGTTGTTGCATGGCAAGAGATAACTGATATGTACACAAACAAAAATTGGTTTTACTGGTGAATTCAATCAACTTTCAATGAATATTATCTATCTTATGAAACCTGTTTCAAAAAATAGAAAATGAAGCTGTCTAGTTCATTTGTGAAGCTAGTATCATCATTTCATTAATGCAGACATGCACAGATCTGAAGTGTATAATTAGATGAGTGATGAAGAACGCATACTCCTGCGTAAACAATACACCAATCAAGATAAGACCTTTCTGTTACCCCAGAAAATTCCCTCATGCTTCCTTCTAGTCAATCTCCTTTCTCATGGGCAATCACTAATATCATAGGTTATTTTTGCTATTCTTCAAATGGAATTGTATATTTATGTACTCTTTTGTGCTTGGCTTATTTTGCTCAACATAATGTTTATAAAATTAAACCATGCACCCCTCTCTCCTCTAGTAATGCCAACTTTCCTCCATTATGCACACCCATCTATACTCAGAAAGCCAAAATACCATATTAAAACAAGGTCAGATAGTCTACCCAATTGAAAAGCTGATTAAAGATGGTCTTTTAACCACAGCTTAATGACTATGTTAAAGATATACAAAGAATTAAGATAATCTAGTGGCATAAAATCAGGCTGAGAGGCATGAAATTATTAGAGCAGGTTATAATTTTCTATCTTTCTATAGAACATAATACTATGATGAAATAAAGGAGGCTGCATGAATAAGGCTGCTGGTCAAATTGTACTAAATAATTTTGTCTTTGGTATATATTAAAAATAGCTTATTTATAGGTAGAATTTTATCTAAGAATTATCATATGGGTGTGTATAGCCCTTTGTAGAGTGCTCTTTTTTGTAGCTAAAATTCTGTGTTTTTAATAGGCAATTGTTGAGGGAGGCACTGATCATTGTAATTAATACTAATATTATATTATTTTAAAATAATCATGGCAGAGATGGCAAATTGTGGACACCAAGGCTACAACTCCTCCCCTTCAATACACAAGACAATGTTACTAATCCATCACACCACTTCACTGCTCTGAGCCAAAGCTGGCCTGTGAATCCTTCTCAACCAAGTACTCTGGGCAGCCACCATCCATCTATTGGAGTTGGCAAAGGGGTGGAAACCTACTGAACTATTCAGATACCTTCTTAAAGAACATGTTATTCATAATAATGTATTGAGATACAGAATGCTACTTTATTAAAATAGTATAGTGTAAGACTGTAGAGAAAAAAGGGACTTTGGAGTCTAAGAACGCTGGGTGTGAATCCTGGTTCCATATTTAATTTACCTAATGGCCTTGGCAAACCACACCTCTTCTTCAAAAGAGGAATGATCATTGTTATCTTACTGATTTTTTTGCAAGAATATAGAAATAAATTTTTAAAGTGCTGGGCAAATAATAGGAGTTCATTAAATGGTGTTTAGTACTGTTATTATACTGGAAATAGCACAGGGTTTTAATCAGGTGACCTGTATTCGAATCTTAGCTCTGCTCCTTTACTGTGACTTTAGATAACTTATTTATTCACTCAATCTGTTTCCTCATGGGCAAAACAAACAAACAAAAATCATAATAACTGCCCTGGTGGGTTGTTTTGCAAAAATCACTGCTAATACATGGAAATTACCTAGAAAATAGTTAAAGCTTGACCAAAGATAGCTTTATTTTAATGTTACTGTCATTACTATTCTTCCTTCCGCCTTCCCCAAAAACTCTGGAAAATAATTGAGAAAATGTGTGCCAAACTCAGTTGATGGGGCAAAGGTGGTGGAGGCATAGAACTTGAAGAGCTTCCAATGACTACAATTGGTATTACTGTATTGTTTGAATTTTCCAGCTCTTAATTTATACCTGAAATTTAAAGGCAATATAATGGCAAAACTTTAAAAATGTGAATGTTCATTAACTACATATAAAGATTTTTTCAAATACTAATTCAACCATAATAAATAAAACTCCAAAGAAAGATTAAGCCATGTCATTGTGTGTATGAAGTAGTAAGTTGTTTTTTATTCCAAACAATTTGTTTATCCAATGTATTTATCCAATAGTAAGTTGTTTTTTATTGCTATATTCCAAATAATTTGTTTAACCAACAAATTTGCATTGTTTTCATATTTTAGTTATGATGAATAAAGCTGCTATAAACATTCTTGTACAAGTCTTTTTGTAGACATGTTTTCATATCTTTTGGACAAGGTAAATTCCTACAGTGGAATTACTGAGTTATATGGTAGGTATCTACTTAACTTTATAAGGCCCTGCCAAAACTACCAGTTTTCCAAAGTGGTGAAACACTTTTACTTCAGCCAGTAAAGTAGGAAAGATTTGTTATTCTGCAACACCACCAATATCACTCACCTAATTACACACTTCATACTTGGTGTTAGGTCTGTCTTTTAAATTTTAGTCACTATAATGGGTATGAAGTGGTATCTCACTGTGTTTATAATTTGCATTTCCTCAGGACTAATGACAGCATATTTTCATGTGCTTGCTTGCCATCCACAGATCTTTCCTTGTGAAGTTCACTTCAAGTCCTTTTTGCATGTTTTACATCTGGGTTGTTTATTTTTATTATTGATTTAAGGGTCCTTTATATTTTGGATACTAGTCCTTTGTATATTATGTATTTTCTCTCAGTCTGTGGTTTGCCTTTTTGTTTTCTTTATGGGGCACTAAATTTAAAAATGTTTATAAGTTCATTTATTTCATAAAGACCAATACCTATTTATAATTCAAATTGTTCCTAGTAAATTATAAATACAATAGAACTTCCCTACCTTGTTTTGGATTATATCCAAAACCTACAACCAACATTATACTTAATGGAAAAACTTTGAAAAAAATAATTCCCTTTAAGATAAAGTCTACAATCCTCAGTATAGATCTGGCCAATATTACAAGAGGAAAAAGAGGTAGTATAAATTGTGAAAGAAAAAGAGATAAATTGTTACTATTTGAAGATTGTATGGTCATCTATTTACCTAGAAAAACCAACTGAATCAACATAGAAACTAATAGAACTAATAAGAGAGTTCAACAAAATTGTCAAATAAATATCAATGTACAACAACAACATTCCTTACACCATGAATACAAAGCTAGAAAAATATAATAAAGTGTCATTTGCATAGTAACAAAAATGTATAAAGTGTCCAGGAACTAACCAAGTTATTCAGACAGTGTCCCAGTAGAAAACAGATGAGACACTCAAATTTGATAATTAGAGAAATGATGATGATGATGATGATGATGATGATGATGATGATGATTTGGTAAAATACTTTGGAGCTTGTAATATCAGGCAGTGATTGCTACTCTTAAGTCTATAAGTTTTTGAAGTTCTTATTTTGCATTTTCATCCAAGGTGGCTTATTTCTTCCTGTGTTTTTGATTTTGGATTGTGAATTCATGTTCCTTAGAACTTCATTTGCAAAAAATTTAGAAGACAAGGATTTGAAAATACTTTCCATCAGTGTTTGTTTTTGACAGGCACCTGTCAGACTAAGACTTCTTTAAACTAAATTTTAGCTTTTTCTTTTTGAGTATTGTGACTTCTGGCCCCAATCTCATGTGTGAGCTGTCTGTGATTAGGAATTCTGAGACAAAAATTGTTTTATTTTTATTATTTTCTTCTTCCACTCAAAGCCAAGGCTTATCCAGGCAAATATTCTTACCATCTCTTTCTGCATGACAGATTATTGTTAGTCCTATTTTTATGTCTAAACCAGCTGTTTTACTGAGGGAAACAACCAGGGGTTTGGGTGACTCATACAGTGGATGTCTCTGTCTTTGGCCATCCCTGTGCTTATGCATTGGACTTACTTTAAAAATAACCATTGTTGCAAAGATAAAGGCTGAGCATGAGAACCAACAGCATGGACTTCCTCTCACGGAGACTGATTTAGCTACCACTGCTGCTAAAAGTCTGATACACCATATATATATTCAATATGTTGATCCCACTGGGCCCACAGTATGGTTTCATCCCTCAGAGTGACCAATCAACAATTTGACTACAGGTAATTACATTAGACTATTTCCTCTTCCTTGATTCATTCTATTGTCATTGATACGTTTTCCATTTATGAGTTTTCTTTTCTTGGATTAAGGAATACACTCTAGGAAGAGGAGTTATTCCTTAGAAATAAGAGCAAAACATAAATAGATCAGGTCTTGGCCAGCAGCACTATCTGAGTTTTCACAGAGGGCCTGATTTAATATAATAGGCTATTCCAGACATTACCTCAGACCAAGGGACTAACTTTATGGATAATAAATTGTGATAATGTATACATGACTATGGAATCCACTGGACCTGTCATATAATACAGAATCTGCTGGTCTGATAAGGTGTTAGAATGTGCTCTTAAAGGTGTGGCTAAGGCATCAGTTTGGGGTGGGGGAGTTGTCCTCCCAGATGAGGTACATATTTTGAACAAAAGGCAATTATAAGGTGTTATTTCTTCATAGTTAGCTACAATGCATGAATTTAAGAATGAAGAGTAAGAATGAAGTAGGCATAACCCTTCTCACTATCATTCCTGGACTAGCTTCATAAATTGTGCATCTTGTCCCTAAAACTTTTGCCTCTGTTTTAGCTGGGGGCCTTGTTGTCTGGAAAGGGGTGAAAAGTGGTAAGATACTTCTAACATGGGACACTGCAAAGTTTCTCTAAACCTAATGTGTGGGAGAAAAAATTTTCATTTCCTTCAAGATTCTTCTAGCTGGACTAAAAATTAAATTGACATGAGATAAATTAACTGAAAAAAATCAAATTTAGTTTGTACTCACAGGAAATCCACACAGACATGAAATTCCAAAGATGGTCAGGCATAATGAGGTGCATATGTCATCCTGAACTAAATATAAGGGAGTAGTAGTCTGGGACTCCAAAGGGAAAGAATGTAATTCATAGGAAGATGAAAAGAATAAATATTTGTTAAACAGATGTTTGCTGGCCATTCAGACACAATAGGACATAGAGAAGGCTTTCATCAAACAGGTCTTGCAAGGGTACCATATCTAGCTCATATTATAGTGTAGTTATTTACAGTGATAGCTCTCTTCCTGGAGCAGGTCTTCTTTCTAAATTCTTTTAGGTAGTTGGTGTAGGGAGGTTAAAGTTCTTTCCTGAATCTTTTGGGCCTTGATTGTTTGTAGCTTGGCAAAATCTGCATGCCTAGGTGGCCTACTGTGGGGTCACCTGCCTGTAGCTCCTACACTAAATTATAACCTAAACTTAATCATTTCAGATTCCTTATACCAGTGAAGAAGAAAGAAATTACTATAGAGGCAGGTGTAATTTACTGTGATATCATGAGGAGATAGAATGGTTGGTATGTAATGGGACAGGAAGAAGTACATTTGAAACTCAAGCATTCACTAGGATGCCTCTTGGATTCCTATATGCCTAGTGCTCTAAACAAAGAAATAAATGGGCAAATGTAGCAGCCATTCCCATGAAAAGGCATAGTAACCAGAGTCTCAGATTCCTCACAGATAAAGATCTGGGTTATCCTTTTGGGCAAACAACCTAGACCAGAGGAACAGTTGGCCAAGGATGAGAGAAGTCTACAGTGGGTGTTAAAGGAAAGATAAATTATGGCTTTAGCACCAACTAAACAGCAGAGTCTGTAGCATGTCCCACTATCTCTCCCATTGTACTTTGAAAAAAAAAATTATTTATTTGAATATTGTGACTGGCCACCACCTTGAAGAATCAATGACATAGCAGAGTGAACTTAATGTGGGATACAAGTGGATCTGAGTAGTGCAAAAGATACAATGTAATAGATACTGTAGGCATTCTGTCCATATCATCTGGGCATTCATCATCCCAATCCTCAATGACTCAATTGCTTCCAATAGAAAGCACCTATGACTCTTTGCCTGAGGATTTTCTCTGGATACTGGAGCACGACTGATCTGCATGAATTTAGGCCTAAGTATCAGAAGAATTAATGTCTCTTAGGATCAGCACTGAACCAATATCTGAGGGAAGTTAGTGGATACCTGAGTATGCAGAGAGTCTTTGCCCTTTTGTTAGGTTAACTGAGGTGGGTTTGTCAGTAATGAGCCCCAGTTTCCCACAACAGTGGCTTTTCTATTAACTTTGTTTCCTTCCCTCTTACACCTCCCCTTTCTTGGTATTTCCTGTGATTACCTCCCAGATTAATTATTTGCATTCACATATATGTTACCATTATTTGGGTGGATTTCTGTTTCTCACAGCAAATAATCCCCATCTAAGATGGTTTTTGACCTAAATATCACCCCATTCAAGAAGCCTTGACAGACACCCCCAGCAAACCCTGAAGAAACCTTGCAGTGCACTTGCACAGACTTTGTAATTTTCAGTTCATAGCACTTATCCATACCATATTGTAATCTCTTATTTGTCTGTGTCTACTGCTACACTGATAATTCAATGAGGCCAGGAACAATTGTTTTCTTTTTAATTATTATATTCAAGTACCCTAACCCAGCAGTTGGCATTTGGTAATTTCTCCCCCCAAAAAAGTCTTTAAAAAATCAATTAAATAAAGGAGAATAAGTTTTGAGTGGGAGAAAATGATGAGTTTAGTTTTGGACATATTAGATATGAAGGGCCATGGCAGCTGCTTCTTTGAAGACAGAATTGGATGTATGAGTGTGAAGCTCAGGTGAGAAGTAAGGACTGAAGTTACAGATTTTGATTTGTGAGATGTATCATTTATATGATGGTTGAAAGAAAAGAATATGAACAGTGAAAAAATGTTGGCTGAGCACAAAACTCACAGAACTCTGTCAATTAAGAGACTGATGGAGGGCGCCTGGGTGGCTCAGTTGGTTAAGTGACTGCCTTTGGCTCAGGTCATGATCCTGGAGTCCCGGGATCGAGTCCTGCATCGGGATCCCCGCTCAGCGGGGAGTCTGCTTCTCCCTCTGACCCTCATGATCTCTCTATCTCATTCTCTCTCTCAAATAAATAAATTAAAAAAAAAAAAAAAAAAAGAGACTGATGGAGCAGAGATTTCAAGAAGTAAAAAGTGATTGGTAGCATCCAATGTGGCAGAAAAGTCAATTAAATTGAGGACCAAAAAATGTCTATTTGATTTAACAAGGTCATTGATGACCATGGAAAGAATAATTCCTTTCTTCAGTAAATATTTTTTAAGTTTGTTTGTTTGTTTATTTATTTATTGGAGAAAGAGAGAGAGAGCCTGAGAGCCAGTGAGCAGGAGAGGAGCAGAGGGAGACGGACGAGCAAACTCCATACTGAGCATGGAGCCTGATGTGCATGGGGCTTGATCTCAGAACCCTGAGATCACGACCTGAATTGAAACCAAGAGTTGGACACTTACCTGACTGAGCCACCCAGGTGCCCCTTCGGTAAATATTTTATTTAAAGCATACCATGTGCCAGGCCCTGGTGTAGGCAGAGAGGAAGCAGCAAAATACTGTGTAATGTAGTGATGAATAAAGTAGAAGCCAGATTGCAGTGGTCTGAGGAGAAGCTATGAGATAAGGAAGTAGAAACAAAGAATGGAGAATAATTTTTTTAAAAGTTTGGAAGGGAAGAAGGGAGATTAAGTAGTCACCATAAAGACTTTTCTGATGATTTGTTTTCTTCTCTTGCCTGCTGATTTGTGAGTGATTGGTATTTTTAAAATTTATAATTCATTGTAATATCTGGAAGGACAGCAGTTTTAATGGTGGTATTTGCCTCTTTGACATTTAAGTAGATGTGTCTACAATACCTCAAGAAAAAGGCTTCCAGGCCAGGTGAAATGAATACAACTGCCATAGATCAACTAGGCCAACCCAACTGCCTTAGATCAGCTAGGCCAACCCAAAGCTTGGAATGACTTCAAGTGCCAAATTTTGAGGGGAATCTGGACTTTAATTTCCACTGTATGGCATAACTTAGGAACAAGAATCATATTACCAAAACATGTAATTCTAAGAAACATGTAATTCTGAGAAATTTGTATTTTTTCCTTGTGATGAGAATTCTTAGGATTTACTCTCAACAACTTTCCTATCTATCCTACAGCAGTGTTAGCTGTAGTCATTATGTTGTACATTAATCCCTAGTACTTATTTATCTAGTAACTGGAAATTTGTGCTTTCTGACCACCTTCCTCTAATTCATCCTCCCCCCACCCTTATCTCAAGTAACCACAAATCTGAGCTCTTTTTTTTTTTTTTTTAATGAGTTTGGAGTTTTTTCTTTTAAGATTCCATGTATCTAAACTTGACATCATATAATATTTGTATTTCTCTGTCTTACTTATTTCACTTAGTATAATGTCCTCAAGATCCATTCACATTGTCACAAATGGCAAGATTTCCTCATTTTTATGGCTTAATAATATTCCAGTGTGTGTGTGTGTGTGTGTGTGTGTGTGTGTGTGTGTACTTCTTTATCTATTCATCCATTGATGGGATACTTAGGTTGTTTCCATATCTTGGCTATTATAAATAATGCTGCTGTGTCAACGTGCAAATATCTTTTTGAGTTAGTGTTTTCATTTCCTTTGAATATATTCCCAGAAGTAAAATTGCTGAATCATATGGTAGTTCTATTTTTTTTTTTTTTTTAAAGATTTATTTATTTATTTGAGAGAGCGAGAATGAGAGAGAGAAAGATTACATGAGATGGGGGAGGGTTAGAGGGAGAAGCAGGCTCCTCGCCAAGCAGGGAGCCTGATGCGGGACTCGATCCAGGGACTCCAGGATCATGACCTGAGCCGAAGGCAGTTGCTTAACCAACTGAGCCATCCAGGCGCCCCCAAGGTAGTTCTATTTTTAATTTTTTGAGGATCCTCCATACTGTTTTCTGTTGTAGCTGTGCCTGTTTGGAATATAACTAACAGTTCACAAGGGTTCCCTTCTCTCCACATGCTCACTAGCATTTGCTATCTCTTGGCTTTTTGATGATGGCTGTTCCAATAGGCATGAAATGATAGCTTATTGTGGTTTTTTTTGATTTGCATTTCCCTAATGACTAGGGATGTCATGCATCTTTTTATGTACCTGTTAGCCTTTTGTATATTGTCTTTGGAGAAATGTCTATTCATGTATTTTGCTCATTTTTAAACCACATTTTTTCTTTGTTTGCTATTGTGTGGTATGAGGTTTTTTTTTTTTTTACATACTTTTGGATATTAACCTTTTATTAGATTTTTGGCTTACAAATACTTTTTTCCCATTCCACATGTTGTCTTTTCACTTTGTTGATCATTTATTTTTCTGTGCAAAACTTTTAATTTTGATGTAGTCCCACTTGTCTCTTGTCTTTTTTTTTTATTATTATTTTGTTCCTTGTGCTTTAGTTGTCATACCCAAAAAATCATTGCCAAGATCCATGTTAAGGAGATTTTTTTCTGTGTTTTTTCTTGGAGTTTCATGGTTTCAGGTCTTTTATTTCCATTCAAAGTACTCCCTTTAGCATTTCTCATAAAGCAAGTCTAGTGGTGATGAATTCTCTCAATTTCTATTTGTTTGGGTAATCTTTATCCTTTCTTCATTGAAGTACAGCTTCTCCAGGTATAATATTCTTGGTTGACAGTTTTTTTGTTTGTTTTGTTTTTGTTTTTAATATTTGAATATATCATTGTATTCTCTGCAGGCCTGAAACGTTTCTATTGAGAAATTCACTGAAATCTTATAGGGGTTTCCTAGTATGTAACTTCTTTTTTTTTTCTTGCTGCTGTTAACCCACCACTTACTTGCTTCTGCAGAAGAACAAAACCACTGATTAGGACTACTAATTGGGCTCTGCAAATAGAAACTTTGGCAAGATCCAAGTGCTGGTTGTTGGAAGTCCCTCCCACTTTTCCATCACAATCAGATTCCCAGTGGTTGAGCCCTGCAGGTTCCCCTGTAATCACTCTTGGTGTGAAGCCAGAATAGGGACTCCCACATAGCAACCCACATTTCTGAGGACTGGATGTCACCTCTGGGCTCTCTTTTCCCATTGGATGAACAGCAGGCTCATAGGAGACATCTTGGCATGGTGCTGCACTATCCTAGCGGAGGGGCTATGCATCTACATGTCAGCATGTAGCCAGTCCTCTTTTCCTTCTTTTTCTTTTTAAAATATTTTATTTATTTATTTGTCAGAGAGTGAGAGAGCACAAAGCAGGGGAAGCAGCAGGCAGAGAGAGAAGCAGGCTCTCTGCTGAGCAAGGAGCCCAATATGGGACTTGATCCCAGGACCCTGGGATCATGGCCTGAGCCAAAAGCAGATGCTTAACGGACTGAGCCACTCAAGTGTCCCTCCTCTTACCCTTCTAATGTAGTCTGTCTTGGGCTCTGTGGTGCAGGAGGATGCTTCAGCCTCACTCCTGTGTTCTAGGATTCTCTCAGTGGTGTCTTTGTCATCAATAGTTGTTAGTTGTTCTTTTTGTGAAAAGGAAGTGAAATTAGGAATGACCTATATCACCATTTTAGTGATGTCTCTCCAGAAGTTTGTATTTTTTTCATTTGTTTTTGTTAGACTCATCCATCCAATGATATTGCTATTGCTATAATCAAAAATTAATGGAGCCAATTAAAATAATTTTAATGTAACATCTAAGTTATCTATATATAATCCATTTATTACACAAATAGACATGTATTCACATTAGTAATCTGTGAATTTCATTTTCTAATCCAGTTTCTCTTCTGTGAATATTATTAATGCTTTTTAAAAATAGCTACTTGTTTTCTTTAGATTTGTTCAAGGACTAAATATAAAGCTGAAAAGCTACATGCTTCTCCAGAGTTGGTAAGCTAGCAATCTCTGAAACCAGCCACTATAGCCAATGAAGTGCATAAAATACTGTTATTTTTTCTTTTTTTAACACTACAATTTCTTCATGAAGGATGCTTTTAAAAATTATTTTGTGAAGCACTCATAACCTAGAATTTACATCTTAACCATTTTTAGGTGCACAGTTCGGTAGTGTTAAGTATATTCACATTGTTGTGTGACCAATCTTCACAATTCTCTTCATCTTAAAAACTAAAACTCTATACCCATTAGACCACACCCTGTTCCCACCACTCTGTCTGTAGCCTTGCCATTCTACTTTCTGTCTCTATGAATTTGACTATTTCAGGTACCTTATGTTAGTGGAATCATATAGCATCTGTTTTTTTCTGACTGGCTTGTTTCACTTAGCATTATGTTTTCAAAGTCAATCCATATTGTACATGTGTCAGAATTTTCCTTCTCATATTATTGCAAATATCTCCTCCCATTCCGTCGGTTGTCTTTTGGTTTTGTCAACTGTTTCCTTTGCTGTGCAAAAGCTTTTTATCTTGATGAGGTCCCAATAGTTCATTTTTGCTTTTGTTTCTCTTGCCTTTGATACATGCCTAGCAAGAAGTTGCTGCGGCTGAGGTCACAGAGGTTGCTGCTTATGTTCTCCTCTAGGATTTTGATGGATTCCTGTCTCACATTTAGATCTTTCATCCATTTGGAGTCTATTTTTGTGTATGGTGTAAGGAAATGGTCCAGTTTCATTCTTCTGCATGTGGCTGTCCAATTTTCCCAACACCATTTGTTGAAGAGACTGTCTTTTTTCCATTGGACATTCTTTCCTGCTTTGTCGAAGATTAGTTGACTGTAGAGTTGAGGGTCCATTTCTGGGCTCTCTATTCTGTTCCACAGATCTATGTGTCTGGTTTTGTGCCAGTACCGTACTGTCTTGATGATGACAGCTTTGTAATAGAGCTTGAAGTCCTGAATTGTGATGCCGCCAGCTTTGCTTTTCTTTTTCAACATTCCTCTGGCTATTTGGGGTCTTTTCTGGTTCCATACAAATTTTAGGATTATTTGTTCCAGCTCTGTGAAAAAAGTTGATGGCATTTTGATAGGGATTGCATTGAATGTGTAGATTGCTCTAGGTAGCATTGACATCTTCACAATATTTGTTCTTCCAATCTATGAGCATGGAACATTTTTCCATTTCTTTGTGTCTTCCTCAATTTCTTTCATGAGTGTTCTATAGTTTTCTGAGTACAAATCCTTTGCCTCTTTGGTTAGGTTTATACCTAGGTATCTTATGGGTTTGGGTGCAATTGTAAATGGTATTGATTCCTTGATTTCTCTTTCTTCTGTCCCATTGTTTGTGTATAGAAATGCAACTGACTTCTGTGCATTGATTTTATATCCTGCCACTTTGCTGAATTCCTGTATCAATTCTAGAAATTTTTGGGTAGAATCTTTGGGTTTTCTACATTGAGTATCATGTCATCTGTGAAGAGTGAAAGTTTGACTTCTTCTTTGCCAATTTAGCGGCATTTTATTTTATTTTATTATTATAATTATTTTTTGTTATCTGATTGCTAGGCTGGGACTTCCAGTACTATGTTGAACAACAGTGGTGAAAGTGGACATCCCTGTCATACTCCTGACCTTAGGGGAAAAGCTCTCAGTCTTTCCCCATTGAGGATGATATTCTCTCTGGGTCTTTCATATATGGCTTTTATGATATTGAGGTATGCTCCCTCTATCCTTACATGGTGGAGTTTTTAATCAAGAAAGGATGCCATATTTTGTCAAATGCTTTTTCTGTATCTATTAAGTGGATCATATGTTCTTGTCTTATCTTTTATTAATGCAGTGTATCATATTGATTGATTTGTGGATGTCCTCTTAGGACCATCTTTGCTGCATCCCAAGGGTTTTAGACTGTTGTGTTTTCATTTTCATTTGCTTTCATGTATTTTTTTTTTTTTAATTCTTCTGTAATTTCCCGGTTCACCCATTCATTCTTTAGTACAATTTTTTTTAACCTCCATGTATTTGTGGTTCTTCCAAATTTTTTCTTGTGGTTGACTTCCAGTTTTAAAGCACTGTGGTCCAAAAATAGGCATGGTATGATATCAATCTTTTTGTATCAGTTGAGTCCTGATTTGTGACCCAGTATGTGATCCACTCTGGAGAATGTTCCACGTGCACTTGAGAAGAATGTGTATTTTGTTGCTTTGCTCTGAATGTATCTATGAAGTTATTCAATGCCTTTGTTTCCTTTTGATCTTCTGCTTAGATGATCTGTCCATTGCTCTGAGTATGGTGTTAAAGTCCCCTACTATTACTATGTTATTATAAATGGGTTTCTTTAATTTTGTTATTAATTATTTTATATATATGTCTGCTCTCAAGTTAGGGGCATAAATATTTATAATTGTTAGATCTTCTTGTTGGATAGATCCTTTTATTATGATAGAGTGTCCTTCTTCATCTCTTATTACAGTCTTTGGTTTAAGACATAGTTTGACTGATATAAGGATGGCTACTCCAGCTTTCTTTTGATTTCATTGGCATGATAAATGTTTCTCCACTCTTCACTTTCAATTTGGAGGTGTATTTGGTTCTAAAATGAGTCTCTTGTAAGCAGCATATCGATGGGTCTTGTTTTTTTTCTTTTTCTTTTTTTTTTATCCATTCTGATACCCTATGTCTTTTTATTCAGTATTTAGTCCATTTACATTCAGAGTAATTTTTGAAAGACACGAATTTAGTGCCATTGACTTACTTGTAAAGTCACTCTTCCTGTGGAGTGTCTCTGTTCCTTTCTGGTCTTTGTTATTTTTGGACTCTCTCTCCACTCAAAGGATCCCCTTTAATATTTCTTGCAGGGCTGGTTTAGTGTTCAGAAATTCCTTTAGTTTTTGTTTGTCCTGGAAACATTCTATTCTGAATGATAGCCTAGCTGGATAAAATATTCTTGGCTGCATATTTTTTGCACTTAGCACACTGAAAATACCATGCCAGTGCTTTCTGGCCTGCCAGTCTTATGTGTCTACTCATGTAGCTTAAGGATCTCTTGTCCTGAGCTGCTTTCAGGATTTTCTCTTCATCTTTGAAATTTTCAAGCTTCACTATTATATGTCGAGGTGTTGACTTATTTTTATTGATTTTTGAGGGAGGTTCTCTGTGCCTCCTGCACTTGAATGACTGTTTCCTTCCCTAGATTAGGGAAGTTCTCCCCTATGATTTGTTCAAATAAACCTTCTGCCCCTCTCTCCCACTCCTGGGATCCCTATTATCCAGATATTATTTCATTTTATGGAATTACTGAGTTCTTTAAGTCTCCCTTAGTGATCTAATAGTTTTCTTTCTATTTTTCAGCTTCTTTATTTTCCATCATTTTATCTTCTATATTACTGACTTGCTCTCTGCCTCACTCATCCTCTTTTTTATAGCCTATATTTGGGACTGCATCTTTGTAATAGCATTTTTAAATTTCGGCCTGACTAATTTTAGTTCTTTTATTTCTACAGTAAGGGCTTCTATGCCTTCTTCAAGCCCAGCTAGTATATTTATAATCATTTTGAATTCAAGTTCAGGCATCTTACTTATATCCATATTGATTAAGTACCTGGCAGTACTACCTCCTGCTCTTTATTTTCGGGTGAATTTCTCCATCTAGTCATTTTGTTCAGAAAACAAAGGAAGAAAGAAAAAGAAAACAACAACAACAACAAAAACTTCAGGCATGTTTCTGATGTATGCTGTGTACACTCTTCTGTTGCATTTTGGCTGCTCTTTCCCACTGATCTGTCCTCTACAGAGCTCCTCCTTGCTTGTAGAGGGGAGTGTTTGAACCTTTAACTAGGTGTGCTTTGATTTGTTTGTCAAGATAAGCTTGTAAAAGCAAAGAGAAAAGAAAAGAAAAGAAAAAAAACCTGATACAAGACAAGAAAAAAGGAAAAGGAACAAAAATGCAAACAGACAAAAACTATAAGCCTGATTCCAATGAATAAGAAATAAAGAAGGAAAAAAGAGTAAGAAAAGAAGAAAAGAGAAAAAAAAAGTAAGATGCCTGATCTGAAAAATAAGAGAAGGAAACAAACAAATGAACAAAAAATTATAAGCCTGGTACTAAAAGGAAAGAAAAGATAAAGACAAAAGAAAAAAAAAGAAAAAATATATAAAATAAACAATAAAAAATAAAAAATAAGATATAGAAAAATAAAAAAATTAAAAATTTATAAAATTAAGAAAAGAGGTAAAAAAAAAAAAAAAAAAGAAGCAAGCCTAGTCCTATTTCCACTGGAAGCTGATGTTTCAGATCATTCTTTAATCAGTAGACTTGGTTCATGTGTGAGCCTGTGGTGGTCTTCTGAGGGTGAGGCCTGCTGGGCTGGCTCACGAACTGACTTGCCCTTGTAAGGATGCCCCTGCCAGGTGCAGGGGGGCTGGCTTTCATGTAAGGGACTCCAGCATCCACTGGAGGTACTGTGTTTCTCTGAAATCCAACTGTGCTGGTGGGTGGGGGTAGGGAGGGGTGATGGAGGAAGAAGAATATGGTGTCACCTCTCCCTCTTGTCCCTGTGGAGTGGAACTCTTGCCTACCTCTGTTCAGGAGGTCCTCTGAGAAAAGAGAACAATCTCCTGTGTCCCAGGCTTTCATCAGTTCCCTGCCCTTAGCCTGTCTGTTCACAGGCTATGGGTGCACCCAGAGCCACAGATCTGTATTTTATCCCTGGCCAGTGGCTGGGATTCAAAACACCAAGTTTTAAAGGGCCTGGCAAGGTATGGGCCCACTCCCCTGCCCTGGAGGAGAGCCTTTCTTCAAGCACCATCTAGTCCTGAAAAGCACAGTGTGTTTGCAGAGGTTAGAGTTTATTACAACACTCAGCAAAAAGCTGGAAGCAGATTATCTGCCCTCTGCTCATGACTCAGTCCCCTATTCTGTTGTGTCCCAGAAAGCAGTCATACAGAGGCTTGACTCTCTTGTGGCAGTGAAAAACAGTGGCCAGGTTATCTGCAGTTTGCCCGGGTCTCTGCTCTCTGCTCAGTTCTGCCGCAGAAAAGCAGCTGTTCTGTGTGCACACATAGATTTAAGATTATTGTGGCTCACAGTGTAAAGTTTTTAAGAGGTTTTTCTGCCCTCTGTGCACACCTCTGACCCTGCTAATTGAGCACCACTCAGTGGCTCCCACCTGACCTTTTGTCCTTGGAGAGGGCAAGTACACTCTTCTAAATGTACTCCAGAAAGGGGAGTGATCTCTTCCTGTGTGACCCAGGGGATCTCACCGTGGCTTACTGTGCAATCCCCACCCACTGTGCTCTCTCCCACTTTCTCCCTCTCCCTGACTTGGCTCCTCAAAAAGAGTTCCGTTGCGGGCAGTTTTCCTGTCCCCTAATTCATGGCTCTGAAGTTCACATCTGCCATGTTCTCTCCCTCCAACTGTACAGATTGTCTTCTTAGTCCTCAGATCATATTCCTAGTTGTTCAAGATGATTGGATGTTGATCTAGCTGGAAGGAGGAGAGAAGCTCAGGATCCCCCTATTTCTCTGCCATTTTAACTTGCCCATTGATGTCATTTGTTCTTTGTTCCTAAATAGGAACAAATGTGTCCTCTAATCTTTTTCTCCTTTTAATAGTTTTAATTGAGCATTTTATATGATTCCATTTTTGGGGTGCCTGGTTAGCTCAGTAGTAGAGCATGCTACTCTTGATCTTGGGGTTATCAGTTCGAGCCCTACATTGGGTGTAGAGATTACTTAAAAATGAAATCTTTATATGATTCTACTTCCTCTCATTTCTAAGCATACATCATTTATACTTCTTTTATCACTTTTCTAGTGGTTGTCCTTGTGTTTGCAAGTTTATTTTCAAATAACACTATACTGCTTTACAGGTTGTGCAAGCATCTTATAAATTCACTTCTCTGATGAATCTAAAAAGAACTGTTAATTCAGTTTGTTCAGCTTTTTTTACTTGTTAGAATGGTGTGACAACTTCCAAGCTCCTGTATACCCCAACAGAAACTGAAAGTTTCTTTTTCTTACTCTCTTAAAGATTTTTTTTTTTTTTTTGCAAAAGAGTGAGCAAGAGAGAGAGCACAAGCAGGGGCAGAGGAAGAGGAAGCAGACTTCCTGGTGAGCAGGGAGCTGGATGTGGGGTTCCATCCCGGGACACTGTGATCATGATCTGAGCTGAAGACAGATGCTTAACCAACTGAGACACCCAGGCGCCCCTCTTACTCTCTTAATACACGTGTTTCATGACAAAAAATGTTATGGTCGTTCCTTTCGACTTAGCCACATCACACAAATTCATTGCTCATCACTGTTTCTTATATTCTTTAGTTTTCTTATCTAAGATCTTTGTTCTGATTTATTTATCCTTTAGCTAGGTTACCTCCTGTAGTGTTTTCCTTAGATAGGATATGTGGGTGGTCTGCTTTCTGAGGTCTTGCAAACATGCAAATGTAAAGGATATCCTCACTGGGTATAAGATTTTTGGACTTATTCATTCAGTAGCCTAAAATAATTGTTGACTGTTTTTTAGTTTCTGATGCTGCAGAGAAGTTGAATCCTTTTTTTTCTTTATAGTTGTTCTGTTCTTTCTCACTAGAAGCTTAGATAATTTTCTTCTTTATCACTGTAGTTCAGGAACATTACCAGAATATGTCTAGGTATGTATCTTCTTTTGCCTACTCCTGCTTGGGACTCTGCTCCCTTCAATACAATGATTCAAACTGTTTTGTGTTTTTTTTTTAACTTTAATTTTTCCTGTTTTTTTCCTTTAACAATTTCTTCTCTATTTGTTCTGTTTTGTCCTGATAATTCTATTATTTGTATAAGTTTCTCAGGTTTACCTTCCTTTTTTCTTTTCTTTTCTTTTCTTTTTTTTTTTAGGATTAACTTTAAGTGTCTTTTATTCCCCTAGGTCTACCTTCTTATTGTTTTCCTCATGATTTATAATTCTTTTTTCCCTTTGAACTGTGAATTGTGAATTACTTTTCCCTTTTAATTGTCTATCCCATTAATTTAATTCTCACCATAAGTATAATAATTCTTAGTTTTCTTGATTTTTAAAAAGATTCACCTATTTACTTTAGAGAGAGAGTGTGTGTGGGGAGGGGCAGGGGAAGAGGGAGAGAGAGTCTTAAGCAGATTCTGTGCTGAGCACAAAGCCCAATGTGGGGCTTGATCTTACCACCCCAAGATCACGACTTGAGCTGAAACCAAGAGTCAGATGCGTAACTGACTGAGCCACCCAGGTACCCCTCTTGAATTTTTAAATTCAAAGTCATGTTTTATACTTACAGTGAATCTTTTTTAAATTGTGCAATTGCATCTATTTGAGATTCTTATAAATTTTGTTAAATTTTCTTATGATTTTTTTTTTTGATGTGTGTGTGTGTGTGTGTGTGTGTGCCTTCCCATCTTGGACTTTGTAATAATTATCTATTACTGCATAACAAATTACCCTAAAATGTTGTGGTTAGAAATATAAACTTTTATTAGCTCACAATTTCTATTGAGTCTGGAATCCAGGAGTGGCTCAGCTGGGTGGTTCTCATTCAAGGGCTCTCACAAGGCTGGAGTCCAGGTGCTGGTCAGGGCTGCAGTCCTCTCAAACTCAGCTGAGGAAGGATCTGCTTCCAAGCTTCTTTACGTGGCTCTCTCCACAGGGCTGCCTCATGACATGGCAGCTGATATCCCCCAGAATGAATGATCCAAGAGAGTATAAGAAAAAATAGCAAAGATAGAAGCCACGGTCTACTTATAACCCAGTTCAGAAGTGACATCCCATTACTTTTGCCACATCCTATTCATCAGGGGTCAATAAGGTTAGCTCATACTCATGAGGAAGTAATACACAGGGATGTGAATACCAGAAAGTGAACATCAGCCTTCTTCTTGCAAGCTTCTGAGACCCTCTTTAAAAAACTGTACTTTTCCAGTCTATTCATGAATGTGGGTTCCCTCTGAGCCTGCTCATGTCAAGTTCATGGGAGTCTCTCAGCCAAAGTGAAGAGCTTGAAGACATGATAGTCTTTGTTCTAGAGGCTAGAGGCAAATAAACTGTCCCTAGATTTCAGTCAGCTAGAACTTTTGGCCTTTTATTCCATTCAGAAATTTAATCAGAGTCTTCCTGAAAATCATAAAGAGTCACTAAAAAGCAACACAATCAGGTTTGCTTTTCAGGGAAAAAAATTATTTTAGCAAAGATATGGTGGATGGTTTGCAGAAGAGGTAGAGAAATCTGTTATGGATCATTGGCAATGATTGAAGCAGGAGATGATGGGCTGGATAAAGGCAGTGGCATTTGAAGTGGGTGAATTTGATATTTAGAAGGGAAAATTTACTAAATTTGATTCTGGATGAAGGGGGTGAGAGAAGAAATATAGCCCAAGTCCCAATTATTTAGTTTTAGCAGGTAGGAGCAATTCACTGAGATAAGAAAATATAATTAGGAAGAGTTAATTTTTGTGTGTGGGCTATGGGGAATAATTATTTCAGTTTTTAAAATGCTTTGCTTCAGGTGCCTGTGGGACATCCAAATGAAATTCTTCAATAGGAAGTTGTATTACAAAGACCTGCATCTCAGTAAAGAGATCTGGGCTATTCTTGGTCTTTCCCTACCAAGGGCCATGCTTCTTCAGGTATTCTGTTTTCTTTCCACATCAGTTTCTATTTACTGGGTCATTTTGACCTATATATACACACATGCCTTAATATCAACCATTAATTTAAAAAATCCTTTGATCTCGGGGAGCCTGGGTGGCTCAGATGGTTAAGCATCTGCCTTCAGCTCAGGTCATGATCCCAGGGTCCCTGGGATCAAGCCCCGCATTGGGCTCCCTGCTCAGCAGGGAGCCTGCTTCTCCTTCTCCCTCTGCTAGTGCTCTCTTGCTCTCTGTCAAATAAATAAATAAAATCTTTAAAAAAAAATCCTTTGATCTCATGTCTTCCTCCAGCTATGACATTTCTCTAGTCATCTTCACAAGAAACCTCCCTAAAAGAGTTGTGTTCCTCACTGTCTCCACTCTTCACCTCCTATTTTTCTTCTCCATAACACAAAGCAGGGTTTCATTCCTACCACTCCTCTAAAACTCTAATCAAGATCACCAAAGACCAATGACCTATATCTCTCCAAAGCTAATGGTCAGTTCTCCATTCTCTTTTACTTGCCCAAACATCAGGATTTTTACATAATTGGCCATTCCCTTTTTCTTGAAAGACTTTCTTCTCCAGGCTCTATGGAACTGATTTTACATTTATCCTACTGATTAATCTTAAAGTCCGTTGTCTTGTCTAGTGTTCCTCCTACCTCCCTGATTCCTCCTTCTTAGTCTATTTTGTGACCTATTCTTCTATTTGTCTTCCAAATAATCTTTCACAGTCTTAAGGCTCCATCTATGTGCTCTGAAGATGTCCAAATCTACGGACTGCCCCAAAACCAGGAAACAGAAAACATTTATTCATTTATGTTTTTTCCAGGTTGATGAATGGACTCATGGTTTTAAATATAAAGTGACTTTTTCTGCAAAGATAAAAGAATACAGCTACATTTTACAATGTAACTAACATTTTTAAAATATGTTCTCTGTGTTTCCAGTTCTTATATTTCTGCCTTGAACTCCTAACAATCCAAATGCCACTTGGATGTGTAGTTGTCATCTCAAACTTAAGTTGGTCAAGATAGAACTACTTATTTCCCCACTCCCATTTCTCATGTCTAACCTATCTCAGAAAACGGCACATCATCCACTTATTTGCTTAGTAAAGCAACTGTACATCATCTTTGATTCTTCTCTTTTATCGTCCTCATTGGTTTCATTTCCAAAATATGTACAACCCAAGTCCAAACCACATGTTCCTTGGACTCCTGAAGCAGCCTCTTAACTAGTGTCTGCCACCACTTTTCTCACTTAGAGCCCATCTGTTCCATCCTCCGTATTTCAACTGGTGACTTTTTGAAACGTAAATCACATCAGGTCAACTTCCTGTTTAAAACTCTCAATTGGCTTTCATTATACTTAGAATAAAACCCATCTTGTTTCCTGCCTTTGCATTCACTTCTTCCTGAGGAAGCACTTCACTAGATATTTATATAGCTGCCTCCTGAATGCCCCTGGCACACTCAGTTACTGTACTTTGTTTTCTTCATCATAATTATCAGCACTCGATGAAGCTACTTATTTGTTTCCATATTTATTGTTTGACTTCCCAACCCCTCCCCATGCCCACACACTAGAACATAAGCTCCTGGAGAGCAGGGACTTTGTTCTCTTCACTGGCATATCCCAGAGGTTTGTATAAGGCCAGACACAGCAGGCATTCAACAAAGGCTTGTTCACCAACTGACTTTCTGTCCATCCTTTTCTCCTCACACATACAGACAAGAGAAACCACACTAACATGTATATCAAGCTGTTTTTCCTCTTTGAATGTCCTTTTCTTGCTTCTTCTTTTGGTGTTAAGATTTTTCTAGACTCAAATCCTCAAAAATGAGGATTTTTCTAGACTCAACTCAAAATCCCAAGAAGATTCTCAATTCAGACAATAGTATCCTTAATGGAATTATCTTTGTTGAGTTGCATTTGTGCAATGTCCTTGGCTTTTATCAATGAATGTTTAAGAAAATGTCATATAAAACCTATTTCATTTGTTATAGGAGCATTGTAGGAGACATTCTACTATAGTTCTCAGTGACACTAATAAAACTCCCACTTGAAAATTCTGTTTGATAAAATAGTTCTAAGACTTGTTTTCCCCTTTATGAACTGGTTTGTTTTTTCCTTTATGACAATAAACATTATGCAATTGACCATGACTTCCTTTTCTCTTTGACTACCAGAGAGCTCATACATGCTAAAGTATGGTGTGACTAAACTCTTCTTCTCATTCTTAATTCTCCTTCTCCTCCTCTTCCTTCTCTTTCTCCTTGTTCTTGTTCTTGTTTTTCTCCTTCTTCTTCTTCTCCTTCTCCTCCTCCTTCTTCTTTATGTATAGTTAACATTAAGCTGCTCTTTTTGGACTAAATTTATTTTTCCTCTGGTCTTGATTTTTCTTACAATATTTACATTTTCCCTGGTCCTGATCCCCTAATTTCTATTTTATCATTACTTTAATGTATGCATTTTTTGGTGTAAGCAGGTCTAATCCCTTTCTAAAAGGAGGTAGGGGTATACATAAAGAATAGGGTGATATTGTCTCAGTGACGCCATTTCCCACATCTCCAAGCTGAATAGCTCTATCCTTTATGCTCACACAACACTTTGTTCATGTCTCTACTATACCTCTTTTCAAATTATCATATAATGTAGTGGTTAAAGAGTGCTTAAGGTTCAATTACTCAGTCTGCCAAGCTATGTGATCTCGGAAAACCTCTCTGTAGTTCAGTTATAAAATGAAGATACTGATGACACCTACTTCATAGGTTTCTTGTGTTAAAAAACAAAATTCATGGGTCGCCTGGGTGGCTCAGTCTGTTAAGTGGCTGCCTTCGGCTCAGGTCATGATCCCAGGGTCCTGGGATTGAGCCCCACGTCGGTCTCCCTGCTCAGCAGGTAACCTGCTTCCCCCTCTCCCTCTACCTGCCGCTCTGCCTGCTTGTGCACTCTCTCTATCTCTCTGTCAAATAAATAAATAAAATCTAAAAACAAAACAAAACAAAATTCACTCTAGTAAATTTGAAAATCTAATTGGTTTTTATTAGGTGATTCATGAATCAGGCAGCATCTCATCCAGCAAGTAGAAAGATTCTGCTCAGAGGTATTGTACAAAATGGAAGACTTTCATAAGAAGGAGGATGGGGAGGGGGGTCTGGGTGGCTCAGTTTGATAAGTGTCCAACTCTTAGTTTCAGCTCAGGTTATGATCTTGTGGTTGTGGGATGGAGCCCCATGTAGGGCTCTGTGCTCAGTGTGGAGTCTGCTTCAGATTCTCTCTCCCTCTGCCCCTCTATGCATATGCTCTCTGTCTCTCAAATAAATAAATAAATAAATAAAATCTTAAAAAAAAAAAGGAGGGTGGGGAAAAGAGTGATTAGCAAAAGAAAAGAAAGAATAATTTGGGGCCAGAACATTTTCTTCTTTGGGGGAAAGGGCTTACAGGGTTTTCATCATGCAGATTACCTCACTAGTACTAATCAGAAAATTTTACATTGACTTTTAAAAGGTCACATTGTTGGGAGAGGTTGAAACTCTGAATAAGTCTTGATATGCTGTTGTGGGGAGCAAATTATTCCATTTGGGGATTGGTTTTTCTCTTTTAACAGTTCTGAGGATTAAAGGAGTGGATATACAATGCTTAGAATGATGCCTGGACTATATTAAGTGCTCAGTAAAGTTAGTGATTATTATTATTATTACTATTGTATTATAGTTACTTATGTGTTTGACTCCCCTGATTTGTCCTGAGCTCCTTTAAGGCAGAAACTTTGTCTTACTTATTCCTAGTGCATAGTAAAGTGCCTGCAATCAACTAGGCATTCATTGAATATTATGGAAATTGCTTAGATTTAAATAAGAATCTGTTTCATGGTCATAGAATATTAGGAAGTGAAATTAGAGAGGAATGGTGGGGATGGATTTAGGAAGGCTTTAAAAGCCAAGTAACATTTACACTTAATGTCATGGGAAACAAGATCCACTGATGGTTTTCAAAAAACGGATAGGGAAAAGCAGTTTATTAAGGAAGATTAATCTAATAATGGAGTGCAGATCTGATTGTATATGGGGTGGGATAGGGTCACTAGGCTAATGAGCTATATCCTTCTTTGTCAAAGGCCCCACAAGTAATCCCTCCATGTTTCTAAGGTTCACTTTTCCATTGTGCTAAACTTATTCATAAGGACTTGGCTATAGTGAACTAAAAGTGATGCAAATTCTTTTGCCAGCAGTAGCCAGCAGAGCTTGCCCAGCGTTGGAGGACATAAGTCAGGGGCAAGGAAGGGTTAATAGGGATATGAGCAAAGGCACAGACACAAGTTCTCTCCCTCAAGAGAATTGTATGCTTGTGAAATAAATCAGATTGAAATCATCTCCTATGGCAATCCTGAGGTGGGGGGCGGGGGAAGGACACACAAAAAAGTTAAACATCAACCAGTGCTGAAAGAGGGTGGAAGAAAAGAGGACAGTCCCATCCTCTCTGTGACCATGAAGACTGTAGCCATGTGGACATGAACTGAAGCCTTCCTTTAGCACCTGCTGAGATTCTTCTGCCCTGGAACTAGTTCTTTTGACTTATTACCAGGCAGCTGGGGATTTGAGTCCTGCACCTGGAGGGTGAGGAGAGGATGTGGGCAGATGAGCCAAGGGGTTATGGATTTAGCAGATTAACTTCCCTGCTCTAGAGAGCTGTTGATGGAGAGGGATTCTCCCTTCTGGTGGTAGACTTCAGACTGTTTAGAGAAAGAAGGGAAGAAGTGAGAGTCAGAATGAGAAGCCCTCCCTCCCTCTTCAGGAGTATGTCCTGTTAGCAACCTCTCTGATACAAGGACAAATATTTAAGAAGCATGATTACTGCTAATATCAGAATGTGTATAGCCCTAATGTTATATGAAGTTTTCTAAAAGTTTATTTTGTAAGTTAATCATTTCATTCATTCACTTTACAATTCATTTCATCCATAATTCAGAAAAATAGTAGCAGATATGTTATATAGTCACCAGAAACAAATAATGACTCTTGGATTTAACTCCTCCATACATCATAGAGGGTTAACCATTCTCCAAAACTTTCAAATATAAGCTCCATTACCACATTGATTTGTTTAAAATTCACTGATTATTTTAAATGTATTAATCACAAAAACCTGCAAATGATTTTTTTAAATCCCTTGACTCTGTATGGAGGCATTCAAATAATCCGGAAAAGAAAAGTTTCCATCTTTCTGTGAAACTACATAAAGGAAACCTCATTTAAAATGGAGTCCGGTAGCCCAGAAGGGGGAGCTCTCATGCACCTACAACTCATTGCAGTTGAGTGAACCAGCAGAGAGAAGGAAGACAAGAATCATTTCAACAAAGGGAGGGCACTTTTCACATAGAAATTTATCTTCTGCCTTTAAGGAAGGAAGATGCCTCCCCCCACCCGCCGCCTCAGCAACAATGCTTTAGCCACTGTTTGCAGCCAATGAGAAACCCCCACAACCTCAAACTCCTGTTCTCCAATACACTTTTGTTCAGAACAACCCTCCCCAATTGCCTTTTTAAAAAATCTTTTTAAATATTTTAATTCTAGTATAGTTAACATGCAGTGTTATATTAGTTTTAGTTGTACAATATAGTGATTCAACAACTCCATGCATTACTCAGTGCTCATTGTGATAAGTGTACGCTTAATCCCCTTTACCTATTTCACCCATCCCCCACATCTGTATTTTTAGAAACACACATACAGACACAATCGCTTTTTAAAATGTGATAAAAGCTGACCTTCCCCGTGTCTCTTCAGACTTGTCTGTGGATCATCATGGTTTACTTGTCCAGAATTGCAATTCCTCTGTTATTCCCAAATAAACTTTTTCTTTCTTTTTCTTTTTCTTTCTTTCTTTCTTTCTTTCTTTCTTTCTTTCTTTCTTTCTTTCTTTCTT